>NW_024380518.1:0-39609 GCF_016835505.1 Polypterus senegalus | reverse complement strand
GATTAAAACAAAGACAGTGCGACATCTAGACTGTAATTCAGCTTCAAAACGTATAGATACTTTGAGTAAGTCGAGTGTAATTGTGGAAAACCATTTAGATCAGTTAACATCAAATGTAAACGTGGAAAACAATTTATATCAGCTAACATCACATTATAATGTGACCTTGAGAGATGCTCTGGACGCAGTGGCTCCCCTAAAAACAAAAGTGATCAAAGCACATAGAAATTCTGCCTGGTTTAATGAAAATACTCGAGCTCTTAAATTAGAGTGTCGAAAACTGGAGCGCAGATGGAGAACAACAAAGCTACATGTCTTTCAAATTGCATGAACAGAGAGTGTTAATAAATAAAATAAAGTTCTCTTTAAAACTCACTCAGAATACTATTCTACAATAATAGATAGCAATAATAAAAATCCTCGAGTACTGTTTAGAACAGTGGCTACATTAACAAATGGGAATTCAGATCAACAGTGCAAAATACCAACAGATATTAGCAGTACAGACTTTATGGACTTCTTCAATGAGAAAATTAAAAATATAAGATCCCAGATCTCAGCATCACAGTACAAACCTTTAATTGAGCAGGAAGTCTTAGCTTCTAAAAATTTCTAAAATGAAGCCCACTACTTGTTCCCGAGATCCAGTGCCAACAAAACTAGTAAAAAATGCAATGGATGTTCTTGCAGCGCCTTATTTTAACCGTTATCAATAGTTCATTACTGCATGGCACCGTACCTGATGCACTAAAAGTGTCAGTCATTAAACCATTACTTAAAAAGTCAGACCTAGACCCACACATACTAAATAATTATAGGCCTATTTCAAATCTACCCTTTCTCTCTAAAATACTAGAAGAAGTAGTCGCCAATCAGCTTCAGTCACACCTTACGCATTACAATTCATTTCAAAAATTCCAGTCTGGTTTTCACACTGGTCATAGTACAGAAATGGCACTAACACGGGTTGTAAATGACATTCAGATATCCTCTGATGAAGGAAACTTCACTGTAATTATGTTGTTAGACTTAAGTGCAGCATTTGAGACCATTGACCATTCTATTTTACTGCACAGGCTAGAAAACGATGTTGGGCTTACAGGCCCCGTGCTCGCTTGGTTCAGTTCTTATTTATCAAATCAATTCCAATATGTACAGAAATGTGCTGACAGTACTCCATCATTATACATAGAAGTTCAATATGGTGTCCCGCAGGTTCCAGTACTGGGACCTTTACTGCTTTCACTTTACATGCTTCCACTAGGATCTATCATTAAGAATCATAATGTTAATTTTTCACTCGCAGATGACGCCCAGTTATACCTCTCATTTAGATCAGATTTCTCCGATGTTGTTTTTAATTAGTTGTGTTAGTGAATTAAAGGAGTGAATGGATTAGAACTACTTGTCTTTAAACACAGATAAAACAGAGATGTTAATTGTTGGAGGGAATGACGCTGATCACAACAATATTCTGTCATCATTTAACTCAGCTGGAGTCACCATTAATATTACTGAATAAGCCTGAAATGTTGGAGTTCTCTTTGACTGTAGCATGTCATTTAAAGCACATATTACAAAGTTGTCCAAATCATGTTTCTTCCATTTTAAAAATGTTGGGAAATTAAGGCACTTTCTAAATAAACAGGATTCTGAGAAATTAATCCATGCATTTATTTCTAGTAGGATTGATTACTACAATGCAGTGTTCTTTGGATGTTCAAACTGTTCTTTATTCAGCCTTCAGTTAATCCTAAATGCTGCTGCAAAAATTATTACAAGAACAAGAAAATACGAACACATAACTCCAGTTCTTAAATCCTTATACTCACTCCCGGTTAAGTTTATTGCCGATTTTAAAAACCTCCTTTCAACATATAAAGCATTAAATTGCTTTATGCTTATCATGACTTACAAACCCGAGCGCACTTTAAGATCTCAAGATGCTGGTCTGCTTATGATTCCAAGGATTAATAAAATAAAAGTGGGAGGTCGAGCTTTTAGTTACAGGACCCCTAAACTGTGGACTGGTCTGCCTGCTACTATAAGAAATGCCCTTTCGGCCTCAAATTTAAATCCCGGCTGAAGACTCACGACTTCAGTTTAGCACACCCTGACTAGAGCTGCTGATTAACTGTACAGACTGCATGTCTGTTGTCAGTCATTAGCACTAAAACATAAGTAACATGAAAGTTATAATTTGTTTCTAACCCTGACCTATTCTGTTTCCCTTCTCGATACTCAATTCGAGAAGGCAGGGTGCCATGGCCCACCTGCCAAGTTGTTTTGCCTACCTAAGATAAAGTCATCCCTGATGGAGAATCGCAGGAGTTTTGGGGTAGAGGGGTCCTTTCATCGGATTTGCTGGCCCAGCGCTATTTCAGCTGTGGAATGGCCAAATGGGGGAGGCAGCTTGATGGCTGAGGTCTCCAGGACTCTAAACAAATCCAAATTGTATTATGGGATATCATCTACGGTTAAATTCTGCTCCGTGTTTTATAATTTTTTTATTTTTATACTTTATTGAGGATTTGTTCTGTTCTGTGTATTGTATTGTATTGACCCTCCCCCCTTTCTTTTTGACACCCACTTCACACCCAACCTACCTTGAAAGGGTCTCTCTTTAAACTGCCTTTCCCAAGGTTCCTTCCATTTTTTCCCTACAAGGGTTTTTTGGGAGTTTTTTCTTGTCTTCGAGAGTCAAGGCTGGGGGGCTGTCAAGAGGCAGGACCTGTTAAAGCCCATTGCAGCACTTCCTGTGTGATTTTGGGCTAAACAAAAATACATTTTATTATATTGTGAATTGTACCTTTCCATTGGCTAGTCATTAAAGAAGACATATTTTTGACTCTTCTGACTAACTGTTAGCCTGTGGTGATAGTGACAGTAAATCAGCCTCGTAAAGCATAAACACATAAATTTCAGCCCCTTGAATAAACTGACCGGGCTAGCATGATTACAAAAATTGATGCAATCAAAACAAAACAATCACCTTTAAGCCTGAGCTGTGATTCCAGTTTCCTGTGTCCACGCCAACTTATGCCAAGACTGCAAAATCACCATCCAGTAAATTCATGGAATCTGAGAGTCCGTAAACAGGAAACCAAATATGGGGAACTTCTGAGGAAGTCAGGAGCGAATGTGAGTTGTGTCATCGGTCAAGTCCTAGATGTAGTGAACAATGGAGGATTGCAGTTTTCAAAAATGTTTTAATGTAAGCTCATTTCAAACACTTTTATATTTTGAATTTGAATAAAATGAGTCTTTAGCAGTGCACTCAAAGTCTGTTGTTAAGGTCAAATTGTCGTGTTAATTATTTAGTTTTATTTTGCCGTCCTAACAATAAGTTGGATAATTATTATGATTATTTTGATTGTTATGTGTTTTGTTTTACAAAAAATTTGAACACTACAAGTTTTAAGCAAAGAATTTACATGGATCTTGTTATTCCAAACAACAAAAATATTTCCTTTAAACTCAAAATGAGAGAAAAATCCAAAGTAGCCTACAAAGCCTTACAGGAAATGTCCAAAATCTGCGTTCCACTTCATACTGAATACCTCACTTTTCAAAAACATTTGAAATTTGAATTCTGTATTTTTAAATAAAAATTAACAAACACGGCGTGTCATCAAAGGTACCACCTGCTGTGTTTTTTCCCCCTCGCTATCTCTGTGTATTTCAGTGTTTATCTCAGAGCAGCGTTTCTGAACCTTTGTGGCCTTGGGACCCACAGACAGCATTTGAAGAGTTTCGCTGTTTGTGAATTGAGTGCGATTAGAAGAGCAGAGTAAGGGAGGTCCGTTTGGTGAAGTGAGCATAGAAACGAGAAAAATATGATGTAGTGTTGTGCAATCGCTTTGGTGCATCAGTGGCAAGTCACCTGAGATAAAAGATCTGAGACAAACCGATTACAGCACATTTTTATATCAGTGCATAGCTTTGTGTTTTTGTAAAGATTAACATACATGTCTCCATGCCAATTGTCAGGAAGTTACAATACGAATCAACAATCTGCATTAAAAGATTTATGAAGATAAAAAAGCAAACAGGTATTTAAAAAAGAAAAAACAAAAATGCTGTGAGTTAACGAATGGAGCCGAGCCAGGACTGAACAGAATGAAGCGCCACTTTATCTACAGCCGACAGAGATGTTGTTTTTAGAATGTGTTAAGAGGAGCACAGGACGGCACTTTTGTGTGAGTGAAAATATGAAGTAACTTTTGTTTTGTTCTGTTGGTAGACATTTATTCAAGCTCACTCTACACCGAGGCAAACTAATCGTAAGCTTTGATGCTGATGGAGAGTCGAGATTTTTAGCAGCGTTTACTTTGGAATGAATCCTCTTTAAATCCACTTTGTAACGTTACTGAATGTAGCTCTTGTGAAGATCTGCCCATCATACTCACCATATTCTGAAATATTGCAAGGGACATATAATCTTTTCTTTTGTATACCAACACAGAAAAATAACACTGAAACATTTAAATAAGTTTGTTCTCCTACAGATGTTGTTAATTTCAAGAAATTTTACAGTGGAATTTTTGACTGTGTGTCTCTGAACATAACACATGTAAACATTTGGCCAACTGACACTCCAGATATTGCTCAATTCCAAGGGTCTTAGAACAACAATAATTTATTTTTTATATCATCTCCTTCCAGGTAGGTTGGGCGTGCAATGGGTGTTAACACTAGAATTACCAGAGCCTACGAAAAAAGAGTTGCCATTTTTATATTCTAAAGAAGTGTTTGTTAGTTTGTTTGTTTTTTAATTCAATTAATTAGTTTCTACTTTGTTTTTGATGTATTTGAACACTAGAATTACCAGAGCCTACTGAAAAACTCGTAATTCCGTCCCACCTTAAACTGCTTCTTAAATCCCTTCACACCTCTCCAGCGTCCTTTGTCTTCTAAATGTGCTGATAAAGAGAAGCTAGGAGCAGCCGGCTATTCCATCCCCCACCAATTTAGAGCGTGCACGAACTTCTCTCAGCTCATGCCTTGATTGAGTATCTGGGAGTGAAGTGGAGTTTTAGAGTGGAAATAATAGATCGTTGTTTGGAACACACGCATTTCATGTCTGTTCCGTTTCTACAGTAATCTGTGTCAACACATTGTTAAAACAGAAACTTTTTATATTCTAGTAGTAGATGACAAAATGTAGGCATAAACTATATAATGTATGAAGCCTGAAGTCCAAATAGCAAAGAAACATTTTCACAAGAATAACACAATTGCACTTTTATTCAAACATATAACTGCAGAAACAAAAAGCCGCCTTAACATGCGACATTGACACCAGTTTACTGTAACTGACTCCGTGGTTCAATAGATCAGCCCCGCTTGGAATCAAGGGTCACGGTTTCGATCCTCGCCCCTCCGTTTTGAGAAGTAAACTGCTCTTAGTCTTACTGTTTTAGAATAAAAGCATACATTTGATTTCAGTCTGTAACAGCCAGTGCAATTTATGATCTTTGTAAAGGTTAGCTTTTTTTTTATTCACTTTTCACTCTCAGTCGCGTTCAGAATCAATCCATACAACCCCATCTGACACGGCTGTTTTCACTAAAGGCGCTATAGCTCTGCAGTGTACCACGATGCATACTAACGCTACCCCCCGGTTCTGACACACAAGCGCTGGCGAAGCTGCCTTCTTCGTATCTCACCGTCACTTGCTTTTCTTTTTATTCAGTTTTATTGAGTGTTCCTGCCAGTCCCGCATGTTGCTGTATGCTTTTCTTTTGTACTCCAGGACATGCAGAGGAAAGAATGGTAAAGACCAGTAACCGGCTATATGCAATCATCAGACACTCCCCATCTGCCCGTGTCGTTCAAACACAGGAACATATATTGGTGTAAAAGTATAACAAAATTGCACTTTTATTCAAGTGCACTTTTCCATCGCCTTTTCCTGTAAGAAGCAGTGTACACACTTCTCTCTATGCTGTGGTTTCTATTACACACCTGAAAGAAAGAGACAATATATGTGAAAATATAATCGCACTAATGCAATATTATTTGAAAGCGAACAGCGTCAGATCGGGTGTGAATTTATGCAGGAACTGGAAATTCTCTGATCGGGACCTTCCCCAGGGAAGAAAGTACAGTGTCAGGTGCTCATTCAGTGTAATAGAAACCATAGCACAGAGAGGTGTGTACACGGCAACAAGTACACGTGTCGTAAATGTAGGAAGGACGGTCCTTGGGTGTGTGGGAACTGTTAATATTTGAATGTGATGATTTTATATAGCGGAATGAAAATCTGCACTTCTTAGCATTGCACCATGCAAGCTGTCGTATCAATCGCCTACTGTAACTTGCTTTCTTTTTCTTGGTTATACAGGTAGTTTTGAATAAAAGTGCACTTGTTTTGTTTGCGAAATGAAGTGTCTGCGTGCACTTTTCGTGGCATTACGTGTATTTTTGAGCATGCCCGTTTGAGCAGTATAAAAGTATTGAAAAGTATAACAAAACAACGGGCAGATGGGGAGTGTCTGATGATTGCATATAGCGCCGAACTTACTGCTCTTTACTATTCTCTCCTCTGCGTGCCCTGGGTACAAAAGAAACAGAATACAGGCGCTATAGCTCTGCGTTGTACCACGATGCATACTAACGCCCCCACCGGTTCTGACACACAGGCGCTGGCGAAGCTGCCTTCTTATATCTCACCGTCACTTGATTTTCTTTTTATTCAGTTTTATTGAGTGTTCCTGCCAGTCCCGCATGTTGCTGTATGCTGGATATTTTCACATGTATTGTCTCTTTCTTTCAGGTGTGTAATAGAAACCACAGCATAGAGAGAGTGTGTACATTGCTTCTTACAGGAAAAAGCGATGGAAAAAGTGCACTTGAATAAAAGTGCACTTTTGTTATACTTTTACACCAATATATGTTCCTGTGTTTGAGCGACACGGGCAGATGGGGAGTGTCTGATGATTGCATATAGCGCCCGAAGTTACTGGTCTTTACCATTCTTTCCTCTGCATGTCCTGGAGTACAAAAGAAAAAGCATACAGCAACATGCGGGGACTGGCAGGAACACTCAATAAAACTGAATAAAAGAAAAGCAAGTGGCGGTGAGATCACGAAGAAGGCAGCTTCGCCAGCGTTTGTGTGTCAGAACCCTGGGGGTTAGCGTTAGTATGCATCGTGGTACACTGCAGAGCTATAGCGCGTCTTTAGTGAAAACAGCCGTGTCAGATGGGGTTGTATGGATTGATTCTGAGCGACTGAGAGAGTGAAAAGTGAATAAAAAAAAGCTAACCTTTACAAGGATCATAAATTGCACCGGCTGTTACAGACTGAAATCAAATGTATGCTTTTATTCTAAAACAGTAAGACTAAGAGCAGTTTACTTCTCAAAACGGAGGGGCGCAGGATCGAACCCGTCACCCCTTGATTCGCAAGCGGGGGCTGAATCTATTGAACCACAGAGGCAGATACAGTAAACTGGTGTCAATGTCGCATGTTAAGGCGGCTTTTGTTTCTGCAGTTATATGTTTGAATAAAAGTGCAATTGTGTTATTCTTGTGAAAATGTTTCTTTGCTATTTGGACTTCAGGCTTCATACATTATATAGTTTATGCCTACATTTTGTCATCTACTACTAGAATATAAAAAAGTTTCTGTTTTAACAATGTGTTGACACAGATTACTGTAGAAACGGAACAGACATGAAATGCGTGTGTTCCAAACAACGATCTATTATTTCCACTCTAAAACTCCACTTCACTCCCAGATACTCAATCAAGGCATGAGCTGAGAGAAGTTCGTGCACATTCTAAATTGGTGGGGGGATGGAATAGCCGGCTGCTCCAAGCTTCTCTTTATCAGCACATTTAGAAGACAAAGGACGCTGGCGGAGAGGTGTGAAGGGATTTAAGAAGCAGTTTAAGGTGGGACGGAATTACGAGTTTTTTCGTAGGCTCTGGTAATTCTAGTGTTAAACAATGGACACAAAACAGAAAACAAGCAATCCTCTTCACAGAGTTTGATGAGTGATCGATCATGGCCACTTTAGAAATACAATCCAACAGTGCAAACAACTTTGTTCCTCTCACATTAACACATGAGGATACAGATTTGTTCAAATACATCAAAAACAAAGTAGAAACTAATTAATTGAATTAAAAAACAAACTAACAAACACTTCTTTAGAATATAAAAATGGCAACTCTGCACAGTCGCAGGTACTTTTTCCAATTAGTGTGGCAAAATGCAAGCAGTCCTTTTAATGATAGTGAGTCACCTTGAAGAGCCATGTAAAGAGTAGAGAATCTGTCCGTTGTGGCGCTCAGTGCCGATCCTACACTATAAAGGCGCCTTCAGAGAATGAATTTGCTTATGTAAATAAAATGCGTTTCCACTCAATTAATGTGCTGCTCTACAGTCCATAGAAAGTGTGTCACATTGTGCAAGAATGTAGCGTGATGCAAAATGTGGCACACAATGGTGACTTGCCTGTACCTGAAGAGATGCAGTATGATGAACCTCACATCGTGAGCCACTAAATGATCAGTCAAATCGTACAGAGTCACAACTTAGTTTGAATGTAATTAGCAGAATGTAAAAACAGGTAATCAGATGCAGCATTTATTTTTTAATCAATTCATTTAATTTGTGATTAATATCACACAGTGCAGCCCTTATATTTCTTAGTTCATTGGCTACATCTCTTACAGCCTCCAGTATTCCCTTTTGTGACTCCAGAACAGTCCATCAGCACACAGCCTGATGATTGGCCAGCGGTTTCTGAGGCAGTGGTGTGTGTGCAGCCAGTGTCTGAAGATGTGTTGGGCACAGCAGCATCATCACCGCCTGGAGTCACGTCCTTAGTATGGGAGTCAGCTTTTGTAATATTGTCTGAAACAAGACGGAGGGCTGAAACTTGCTTTTCATGTCAACTTTGATATCTGACCACTTCTGTACGACTTTCTCTACTTGAAATTTCAGAAGTGTCTCTGCCATGCTGTATCACCCCATCAATTTCATTTTGTTGCTTATGCCAAATTCTGACAGGAGTCGTGATGTGGCTGTATTCGTGTGTACATGTGTTAAATTTCACGTTCATTGGTATTTATAAAGCAGAAGTTCATGGAACTTTACGCATCTGCATTTTTTGTGCATACACACATTTCCAGTTTTTTCCACACGCCATGTTTTAGTGTGAATTCTACGCATGCCGTTGTACATGAAGCCCCAGGTCTCAAAATTCATTTGAAAATGTGTGCTTTTTCCAGTAAACTCTCTAGCTTACCAAACTGGAGTGGAAATCTATCCTTTAATTCTATGAAAACTATTTAAATATCTAGGAATGAACATCACAAGTAAATATAAAGATATTTTTCAATACAATTTTGGTAACAGCATGGAGAAAAATTAAACACGATGTTAACAGATGGTCTACCCTCCATCTGACCTTAGCAGGGAAAATAAATGCTGTCAATATAAATATCCTTCCTAGACTTCTATTTCAATTTCAGAGCATTCTTATATACATTAATAAATCATTCTTTAAAAAGCTAGACTCAGTTATAATCTCATTTTTTGGAACTTGAGATGTCCACACATTCAAATGGCAACTCTATAAAGACCTAAAGTAGGAGGAGGCATGGCACTACCTACTTTTCAATTTTATTATTGGGTGGCAAATATACAAAAATACAAAGACATGGAAATCTGCACAAACTGATGAATTTACACCAATCTGGTCAGTAACAGAAATTAAATCTTGCTTTACGTCTTTACCTGTAAATACTAATTATTGTGAATATACCAATAATCCTGTCATCCAGCAATCTCTTAGAATTTGACACCAATGCAAGATGACCAATTCAAGGCAGAGAAACTGTTATCTGCACGACAACCATCTCAAACCTACACAATGTGATGGACGGCTGGGGCCAATGCCTGGCCTGGATGTCCCTTCTACATATAATCTGGGGGAACAGTCATGGGCTGTACAATACCACCCCGGGGTCACTATGTTGCAGACCCCCTGGGTGGCAGCGGTGCCTCAGATTCCTGCAGGGCTCTATGGGAGATGGAGTTCCCAACAGCGGGTGCTGAAAGGGGTCCTGAGCCCATCTGGGCGATTCTTCAGCCACACGCAGAAGTGCAAACAGAAAGTACTTCCAGGTGGACTATAAAAGGAACCAGCAGCCACCACTCCAGGAGCCAAAGTCGGGAGAAGAAGGACAACGCCGGGAGGAGTACCGGTAAAGAGAATAGTGTGCCTTTAGTTTTGGATTGTGCTTGAGGGACTGTGCTGTGGCAGAGGGGCACGGGGAAGATGTGTCCCCTAGCTGAAGAAAAATAGATATTTGTTTTACTTTTAAACATGCCAGGTCGGGCACCTATTTAGCACCTTTTCAACATCAGTATATAATCTTTAGGAAATGCTTTGTAATTTAGACACAAAGAGAACTGAATATAATTAAGTATTGGGATCTTATGAACAATTATACTTTAAATTCAACTTACCAACAACACAGTTCCATTATTTTCAAATTAGACATTTTGCAGAAAGAAATATACCCAGACCTCCCAGCCATTTCCATTCCAGAGGCCATAGTGATCAGTCTTGAAGACTCAGCATTTCAACTATATATATAAATATATATATTTTTGGGCACATACACCGTCAGCATGGCATTGTCAGATCTAAACACTAGTGTGGCGAATTGCTCTCATACAGAAGTGACTTTAGCTGCAGGTGGAAGTCCCATTTTACTTTATGGTGCCAAGCAGAGTTGTGTCACGGTGCAGCAATCTATTAGCCAGTGAAAGTGACGTGAAGAAGTTGTCTGTTGTTACGGCTCTGCCTTTGTCCAGAAACGGCTTCATAAGCTTTATGACCACAGACTTGGAAAGTCTTTGCCCTTGGGTTGTAACTCAAAACACAGTTCTCAACAACATGTTCAATTCATCATAATAACTATTCATCGTGGCTCTAAAATCCGTACTGACCCCAACTCTCTCTTCTGTTTCTTTTTCCGTTTTCTTTGTGGTGGCGGCCTGCGCCACCACCACCTACTCAAAGCATCCTGATGCACCAACATTGATGGACTGAAAGCCAGAAGTCTACGTGACCATCATCATCAGGTCCTTCCATGAAAACCCTAAATACAAAGAGGACTGTTTGATTTATGTTAGGTAGATTGCCCAGAGGGGACTGGGCGGTCTCTTGGTCTGGAACCCCTACAGATTTTATTTTTTTCTCCAGCCTTTGGAGTTTTTTTTTTTCTGTCCACCCTGGCCATCGGACCTTACTTATTCTATGTTAATTAATGTTGACTTATGTTTATTTTTTATTGTCTTCTATTTTTTATTCATTTTGTAAAGCACTTTGAGCTACATTTATTTGTATGAATATGTGCTATATAAATAAATGTTGATTGATTGATTGATTGAACATGTTGCCAAATGTTCAAAATCACAGCAAACCTGTTGTTTTCCACACATTCTGCACAGGTGCCTTTGTTGTCAAAGCGTAAATGCTACATGATAGTCTGATGGCGGTCACAGAACATCATATCAACAAATAGTTCTGAGCAGACGTCAATCACAGCACCAACTGTGGTCATTGCTGCTCTTGTGAAAAGAATGGAGATAAACTCAGAGAGGGAGAGGGAAGTTCGTTGTACCACGTGAACGTCACTGACAGAATAAAACTGAAAATATAAAAAAAGAAGCGTCAACTTTTACAAGTAGCCAAAATTTACAGACTCAAATCAAATGTATGTTTTTATTATCCATCCATCCATTATCCACTGATTATCCGAGGTCAGGTCGCGGGGGCAGCAGCCTAAGCAGGGAAGCCCAGACATCCCTCTCCCCGGCCACCTCCTCCAGCTCCCCTGGGAGGACCCCGAGGCATTCCAGGGCCAGCCAGGAGATATAATCCCTCCAGAGTGTCCTGGGTCTGCCCCGTGGCCTTCTCCCAGTGGGGCATGCCCGGAACACCCCCCCAGGGAGGCATCCAGGGGGCATCCTAACCAGATGCCCGAAGCACCTCAACTGACTCCTCTCAATGCAGAGGAGCAGCGACTCTACTTCGAGTCTCTCCCGGATAACTGAACTCCTCACCCTATCTCTAAGGGAAAGTCCAGCCACCCTGCTGAGAAAACTCATTTCGGCCGCTTGTATCCGTGATCTTGCTCTTTTGGTCACTACCCAAAGTTCGTGGTCATAGGTGAGGGTAGGAACGTAGATCGACTGGTAAATCGACAGCCTCGCCTTTTGGCTCAGCTCCCTCTTCACCATGACAGACCATTGCAGACCCCGCATTACTGCGGATGCCGCACCGATCCGTCTGTCAACCTCCCACTCCATTCTTCCCTCACTCGTGAACAAGACCCCGAGATACTTGAACTCCTCCACTTGAGGCAGTAGTGTGCTCCAAACCCGGAGAGAGCATTCCACCCTTTTCCGGCTGAGAACCACAGGTGCTAACTCTCATCCCTGCTGCTTCGCACTCGGCTGCAAACCGCTCCAGTGAGAGCTGGAGGTCACTGTCCGATGAAGCCAACAGAACCACGTCATCCGCAAATAGAGGAGACGAAATTCTGAGGTCACCGAACAAGACCCCCTCCCCTCCTTGGATGCACCTAGAAATTCTGTCCATTCAACATGAACAGAATCGTTGACAAAGGGCAGCCCTGGCGGAGTCCAACCTCAACACGAGTCCGACTTATTACCAGAAATGAGGACCAAGATCCTGCTCCTCCTGTACAGGGACTGGATGGCTCATAACAACGAAACCTTGTACTCCGTACTCTTGGAGCACACCCTATAGGATGCTTCGAGGGAAACGGTCGAATGCCTTCTCCAAATCCACAAAACACATGTGGACTGGTTGGGCAAACTCTCTAGCCCCCTCCAGGATCCTGGCCAAGGTGTAGAGCTGGTCCAGTGTTCCATGGCCGAGACGGAATCCGCATTGTTCCTCTTGAATCCGAGATTCAACCATCGACCGAACTCTCTTCTCCAGCACCCCTGAATAGACCTTACTGGGGAGGCTGAGGAGTGTGATCCCCCTATAGTTGGAGCACATCCTCCGGTCACCCTTCTTAAAAATGGGAACCACCACCCCGGTTTGCCAATCCAGAGGCACTGCCCGCTGTCCATGCGATGTTGCAGAGACGTGTCAACCAAGACAGTCCTACAACATCCAGAGCCTTGAGGAACTTCGGGCGTATCTCATCCACCCCTGGGGCCCTGCCAGCAAGGAGTTTTTTGATCACCTCAGTAACCTCAGTCCCAGAGATGGGGGAGCCCACCTCCAAGTCCCCAGGCTCTGCTTCCACAATAAGTATGCCCACACCTGCTCGGCGCCTCTCACCGGGGGCAACTTCAGAGTGGTAGAGAGTCCAGCCCCTCTCAAGGAGATTGGTTCCAGAATCCAAGTTGTGCGTCGAGGTGAGCCCGACTATATCTAGCCGGAACCTCTTGACCTCACGCACTAGCTCCGGCTTCTTTCCCTTCAGAGAAGTGACATTCCATGTCCCAAGAGCCAGTTTCTGTAGCCGAGGATCGTACCACCAAGGTCCCCGTCTTTGGCCACCACCCAACTCACACTGCACCCAACCTCCTTGGCCCCTCCCATAGGTGGTGAGTCCATGGGAAGGGGGACCCAAGTTGCCTCTTCGGGCTGTGCCCGGCTGAGCCCCATGGGTGCAGGCCCGGCCACCAGGCGCTTGCCATCGAGCCCCAACTCCAGGCCTGGTGACCCATGCCTGGGTGAGGGAAAACACCATTCAAATTTTTTTGTTCTTCATAGGAGGTTTGATGAACCGCTCTTTGTCTCATCCCTGACCTAGGACCAATTTGCCTTGGGTGGCCCTACCAGGGGCATAAAGCCCCGGACAACAGAGCTCCTAGGATTATTGGAACATGCAAACCCCTCCACCACGATAAGGTGGCAGTTCGAGGAGGGGCTGTGTAACTAAAAACATTAAAATGAGCAGCGAAAGTAGAGGGTCTGCAGCAGCCTTTTCTCACTGACCGCCATCACAAACAAGTGGTAAAGAAGGCCAATTTGATTCTATTACACAGTAGCCATCGTGTCTCCAAAGTGTCACTTGTGACCATCAAGCTGATGATTTAGGGTCTCGAAGGTAAAGACCCCCAGACTGAAGTCCTCTTTTATCTCAGAGCCTTTTAAATTCTAGTAGCTGCAGGAGTCCTGTGGAGTTCTGAATTATTCAAGAATCGTTATTCTGATTTGTAGAAGTCTTATGGTGTGTGTGCTGATTACCACAATGGCTGTCATGTGTGGTCTCTTTTATTATTTCCTTGTCCCTATTTAACAATGTCCTACGTGTCACACATTCCTGCTGCTCACAAATTTCACTCTGGGATAATAAAAGTCGTCTGCCTTCCTGAAGAGTAAAATCCACACATGCAAAGAGAGAACATGGAGATTCAACTCTGGCAGTGACCGGCGAAGGACTGGAACAAGAACACTAAATCAAAAGGGCAGAAGTGCGGACCACCACATCATAATACCTCCTGAATAAACACACAAGGGGGTCTGAAATGAGGGGGCAACTCTTAAAGTGGAACAAGTAAAGCATCAGCTGAGCAGAGGAGAAATAAAGGAGCTGAGAGTCCGTCAGAAATCATCTTATACAGTGCAGACCATAATACCTTAACACACAATTTATGGGTCACGTTTACTGGTGTACTCATAACTCACATGAACAAATAAAGAAACAGTCAGATTTTCATAAACTTTTTTTTATTTGCAAATAATGACAACGTAATGATCTTACATTCTTCCATTGTACCGTCCCGAGAGGTGGGAGTTCTAAGGAATTCTCTAAAAAAACTGCTGAAGAGACAACTTGAAGTGCGTTAAATCAATTCACAGAAAATGTCTCCCTGTATATCATGTGCTAAATTGGCACAAAAATACTTTACTGCAGCAACCCTAGTAGAAGGGATACCAGGAAAGATTATGAACATGATTTCAAATCATTCAAGGGTCTTTTTAAAAGTAAGAAACAACTTTTTATCAATTAAAAAATATTTTAAAGATCTATGAGAGGCAGAGAATTCTTCAGATACTAATGTGATTCCTTTATTAAAGGTTTAAGTTTCTCTGTTTTTCTAGAATTGAGCACAATGCTGTTCTCTGAAGTATTAATTGTGTTCTCTATGAGGTGAGCAGCTGCGGCTAATGAGACTTCACAAATATTAACAAATGTCAGTCTAAAGCAGCAAATCCTACGTTTAATTGTGGACATCAAACCTCATTTGACCTTCTCAGTCGTCCATTTCAGTTCCTCACAGTCACCTCAGTGTCATTTAGTGAGCCAGCAGTGTGAGGAGTGAAGGCCGACTGCTCCGTCTGCACTCGTCTGTCATCTGCTGCCTTATTGAGGAGGAGTGCAGATTAAAGTGCAGAAATAGGAAACATCACATTAAAATGAAAGTTTAACATGACACAAATCTAAAGTCATAAAGTAACAAGTATCTTATAAGATTTGATTCTTAAACAAATCCCCACCTGCCTGACAAAAGCTGAAGAGAATTTCAGCCATCGTCTGAGCTCTGCTGTGAACACACAAACTGTAACTGCAGAGATTAAAAGATCTTTACATTTCTAGATTTAATGACTTAACAATTTATAACCAGATAATGACGTTTGACCTAAAGGAATGCAAAATACAAAATCATTCTGTGACATAAAAAGAAATAACATCACCAAAAATCCTGAAGTATTGAAATGAAGTGCCGGGAGTCTCCTACATTTCCAATGCTCTTTATTTAAGATTCTGAAAATAAGAAGTTTAACACTAGAATTACCAGAGCCTACGAAAAAACTCGTAATTCCGTCCCACCTTAAATCGCTTCTTAAAATCGTTCACAGCTCTCCACCAGCGTCTTTTGTCATCTAAATGTGCTGATAAAAATCAGGCTGCAAGCAGCCGGCTATTCCATCCCCCCACCGACTTAGAATGGGCACAAACTTCTCCCAGCTCAGGCCTTCATTGATTATCTGGGAGTGAAGTGGAGTTTTAGAGTGGAAATAATAGATCATTATTTGGAATACACGCATTTCACGTGTGTTCCGCTTCTACAGTAATCCGTGTAAACACATTTTTAAAATAGAAACGTTTTTCATATTGTAGTAGTAAATGACAAAATGTAGTCATAAACTATATAATGTATGAAGCCTGAAGTCCAAATATCAAACACTATCACAAAAGGTACACATATAACAGAACAAGTATGCTTTAATTCAAAAATATAACTGCAGAAAAAAGCCGCCTTAGCATGCCATATTGACACATACTTACTACAGCTCCCACGATAGCGTAATGGTATCAGCCGCTTACTGGTATCCAAAAGGTCATGAGTTTGATCCCACATGGTTCAGTTTTGAGAAGTAAACTGCTCTTATTCTTACTATTTTAGAATAAAAACACACATTTGATTTCAGTGTGTAACAGCCAGTAATTTATGATACTTGTAAAGGTTAGTTTTTTTTTTTATTCACTTTTCATTCTCAGTCTCAGTCGTGTTCAGGATCCTTCCCTACCCCCCATCTGAGAATGCTGTTTTCACATAAAGATGCGCGTGGCTCTGCAGCGTACTTGTGACTGCATTCTCGTACCAATGCTTGCGAACTGAAGTGCCTGCGTGCACTTTTCGTGGCATTACACGTCTATTTTTTTGAGCATGCCCGTGTCACTCAAACACAGGAACATATGTTGGTGTACAAGAATAAAAAACAAGTGCACTTTTATTCTAGACTATAAGTGAAGAAAAAATAAAGCAAGTTACAGTAGGCGGTTGATATGACAGCTTGCGTGGTGCAATGCTAAGAACTGCTGATTTCCGATCCGTGCTATATAAAATCATCACATTCAAATATTAACAATTTCCACACACCCTTCCTACATTCACGACATGTGTACTTGTTGCAGTGTACACATCTCTGTGCTATGGTTCCTATTACACTGAATGAGCACCTGACATTGTACTTTCTTCCCTAAATAAATAACATTCGAGTATAGCGCGTCTCCAAATAAATCACATTTGAGTTATAGCGCGTCTTTATGTGAAAACAGCATTGTCAGATTTTTGGGGAATCGTGAACGCGACTGAGAGAATGGAACTGAATAAAAAAAGACTGAAATCAAATGTATGTTTTTATTCTAAAATAGTTAAGTACATGCAATATTATTTGAAAACGAACAGCGTCAGATCGGGTTTGAATACACGCTGCGACGCTGAACTCCCTGTCTATCTACATAGGGAAGCTCCTATATAATAATAAAATTATGCCCAGAAAATGCCCAGAGGGGAAAGGGCGGTCTCTTGGTCTGGAACCCCTACAGATTTTATTTTTTTCTCCAGCCTTTGGAGTTTTTTTTTGTTTTTCTGTCCACCCTGGCCATCGGACCTTACTCTTATTCTATGTTAATTAATGTTGACTTATGTTTATCTTTTATTGTGTCTTCTATTTCTCTATTCATTTTGTAAAGCACTTTGAGCTACATTTTTTTGTATGAATATGTGATATATAAATAAATGTTGATTGATTGATTGATTGAATTACTGTTATTACTGTCTGCCTACCATATAGTGCCTTTCCTTCCTACCTATCTATATATCTATCCCCTTAGCTGTTTTTTATAAAGAAACACCACCATACAGCAACATGTGCGAACTGGCAAGATCGGGGAAAAAACACGCGGTCACTGATTACAAACCGCAAGATGAATGAAAGAGATAATATATGTAAAAACATCATCGCACTAATGCAATATTATTTGAAAACGAATAGCGTCAGATCGGGTTTAAATATGCGTGCTGTTTCTTTTGTACTCCAGGACATGAAGAGGACAGAATAGTACAGAGCAGTAAGTTCAGCGCTATATGCAATCAGACAGACAGACAGACAGGTAGAGAAGGCACTAGATATATAAATAAACAGGGAAGGCACTGTATAATAGATATATAAAAAACAGCTAAGGGGATAGATATATAGATAGGTAGGAAGGAAAGGCACTATATGATAGGCAGACAGGGAAGCTCCTATATAATAATAAAATTACTGTTATTACTATATAGATAGACAGGGAGTTCAGCGTCGCAGCGTGTATTCAAACCCGATCTGACGCTGTTCATTTTCAAATAATATTGCATGTACTTAACTATTTTAGAATAAAAACATACATTTGATTTCAGTCTTTTTTTTTTATTCAGTTCCATTCTCTCAGTCGCGTTCATGATTCCCCAAAAATCTGACAATGCTGTTTTCACATAAAGACGCGCTATAACTCAAATGTGATTTATTTGGAGACGCGCTATACTCGAATGTTATTTATATAGGGAAGAAAGTACCATATGTCAGGTGCTCATTCAGTGTAATAGGAACCATAGCACAGAGAGATGTGTACACTGCAACAAGTACACGTGTCGTGAATGGAGGAAGGGTGTGTGGGAATTGTTAATATTTGAATGTGATGATTTTATATAGCACGGATCAGAAATCAGCACTTCTTAGCATTGCACCACGCAAGCTGTCGTATCAACCGCCTACTGTAACTTGCTTTCATTTTCTTCACTTATAGTCTAGAATAAAAGTGCACTTGTTTTTTATTCTTGTACACCAACATATGTTCCTGTGTTTGAGCGACACGGGCATGCTCAAAAAAATAGACGTGTAATGCCACGAAAAGTGCACGCAGGCACTTCAGTTCGCAAGCATTGGTACGAGAATGCAGTCACAAGTACGCTGCAGAGCCACAACGCGTCTTCATATTGGGGGGGGTGGTGAGTTAGGGAAGGATCCTGAACACGACTGAGAGAATGAAAAGTGGATAAAAAAAAAACTAACCTTTACAAGTATCATAAATTACACTGGCTGTTACACACTGAAATCAAATGTGTGTTTTTATTCTAAAATAGTAAAAACAAGAGCAGTTTACTTCTCAAAACTGAACCATGTGGAATCAAACTCATGACCTTTTGGATACTAGTCAGCGGCTGATACCATTACACTACCGTGGCAGCTGTAGTAGGTACGTGTCAATATGGCATGCTAAGGCGGCTTTTTTCTGCAGTTATATTTTTGAATAAAAGCATACTTGTTCTGTTATATGTGTACCTTTTGTGAAAGTGTTTGATATTTGGACTTCAGGCTTCATACATTATATAGTTTATGCTTACATTTTGTCATTTACTACTACAATATGAAAAACGTTTGTGTTTTAAAAATGTGTTTACACGGATTACTGTAGAAACGGAACACACGTGAAATGCGTGTATTCCAAATAATGATCTATTATTTCCACTCTAAAACTCCACTTCACTCCCAGATAATCAATCAAGGCCTGAGCTGGGAGAAGTTTGTGCACTTTCTAAGTCGGTGGGGGGATGGAATAGCCGGCTGCTTGCAACTTTTCTTTATCAGCACATTTAGATGACAAAAGACGCTGGTGGAGAGCTGTGAACGATTTTAAGAAGCGATTTAAGGTGGGACGGAATTACGAGTTTTTTCGTAGGCTCTGGTAATTCTAGTGTTAAGGAAAACAATGATGGTGAGAAAAAGCAACCTTTATGAACAGCCTAAACTCTCCACTATTAGAGTACAAAATGCCATTTACAACATAAAGTGACTATAAAAAGATTCAATTGATAATAAATATGTTTAAGAAATGAGCTGCTAACATGAAAAATGAACACAGGCATGTTGAAAAAAAAATCAATATATGTGAGAGAAGAAGATTATTTTCTTTATGTTTTAAACATTTACAATATATTGAACACTGCAGAAGCCGGACTAAATATTTTACAAGTCAGGATGATTTTCAGTGCTTTTCTGAACCAGGAATAAAGAAAAGCATAAAGAATTGGATTAACTCCGAAGCTCACCTTACTGACCAACACTAAGACATTACTGATGTTATATGCGATTAGGGTTCTACCATCATCAAAAAAATTGTATATATTAATAGGCAGCCAGCAGATAATAAAAGCCCCCACGACTACTCCTAATGTTTTTGCGGCTTTTCTTTCAGACGGTTTTGATATTTTACTGTCACTCACCTCCTCAGTTTGTCTCTTTTCTATCATACAGTTGATGGCTCTTGAATGGCTTCTTGCAACTACAAATATTCTGATATAAAAACCAATCATCAGTGAATAAGGGATAATAACAGTTGTGAGTAAAATAAAAATGTTCATTTCAATAGAAGTGAATACTGTACAAGCTCCTTCACATTGGTCTACATGAATACGACTATAACATAACAATGTGAGGTTAATTAAAAGTGAAAGCAGCCACGCTACAGCAATGCTGATGGTTACAACAGTCAAAGTTATTTGTGAGCTGTAAAAGAAAGGATGGCAGACAGCAATGTAGCGATCAATGGATATTAAAACCACATTATATATCACGACTACACTGAGAATATTTGCCCTGCCTGATGTAAATAACAATAAATATCTCCAAAGTACCAGCAAGTTTCAATCAGGTCTACCAAACTGAAGGGCATCACAAGGAAGCTCACTAAGAAATCAGTCGCTGCGAGTGAAAGGATCAGAAGATTAGTCGGCGTGTGCAGCTGAACAAAATGAGAAATAGAAATGATGACAAGAAGATTTCCAAAGACTGTCGAGAAAATCAAAAGACATGAGAAAGTGTAATAAGGTCTATAAGCTTCAGTTTCAAAAATCAGTTTATCACAAGATGCATTACTGTGAGGAAAGCAACGGCCAAGTTTGAGTCCATTCAAGTCCATGTCTGTCACTGCAGTGATGCCATCCTGACTGAGCCGTCCTGCCTGCACACTGAGATGTTTATACACTGAGGCCCTGCGACTGCCATATTCTCTCTGCTGACGTAATTCACATGAGGCGTCTCTCTGCTGTGTGTGCTTCACAAATTCTCTCAGGATGTTTGTTTGTTCATTTCAGTTCTTACTCACTAATGAGTTCATCAAATCTCAGATGTCTTCATTATTTCTGTTTGTCAGGAGCCCCTCAGGGCTGCAGTGGTCACTCCTCACAGCTCCACACCTGGATTTGAGCCCTGGTCCAGCTGCTGGCTGTCTTCAGTTTGCTTGTTCGACCTCTCCCTCCTTTTTTTAGCTGCTCAGTTACACTGTTTCATATGAATATTAATATTAACTTGAAGTTGTATTAACTCAGTACTTTTTTACAATAACAACAAATGGTGTACTTTACAGAAACTCTAAACTACACGAGGGTGGCACAGTGGTAGTGCTGCTGCTTCACAGTACGGAGATCAGGATTCACGTCTTGGTTCCTCCGTGTGTGGAGTTTGCATGTTCTCCCCATGGCTGTGTGGGTCTCCTCCTCCGGGTGATCACGTTTAATCCCACAGTCCAAAGACATGCAGGTTAGTGGAGTTGGCAAACCTTATATTGTGCCTTTTTGTCTGCTTAGTGTGTGGCTATGTGTATGTGTGCCCTGTGACAGACTGGCACCCTGTCCAGGGTTTTCTTTGTGCCATATGCAGACCTCCGTCATGACCCGGTTTAGACAATCACTGACTGAACTGGGAGAACCACTATCTACTATGTATGAGTAAAATTTAGATTTTAAAATTACTGAGGAGCGACTTCATTATGTCATCTACACAACTTTGTAAGAGTTTGTATGCTTCATGTTGTTGACTTCTCTGCCCTAATCGACACAAACAATGACGTGTTCAGTTTCACACAAGAGTTCATGCTACAAAACTTTTGTTGCCAACAGAATCGCAGTGATAAGAGAGCACACACAACCCTCACAATGGAGGTACATCTCATCTGCACAAAATCCTGCGGACCAGGCATCAAGAGGATCGACAATAGAAAGCATCATCAAAAGTGAGACTTGGATACAAAACCCAAACTTCCTGCTACAGTCAGAGCATGAATGGCCTAAGAGACCAGATGAAATGGATCTGTCTACTAGCGACGATCCGGAAATCAAAAGGTGTGTAGTAAATTTTACAAGTGTAGAAGAAAAAATCGAACCAGTAAAAAGACTTGTGGAGTACTACTCAGAATTGTTCAATTTAAAGAAAGCAGTAGCGTAGTTCTTTAGGTTCAAAGAAGTGCTACTGCGCCTGAAAGAAGAGACAAAGGCAATTCAGTATACGGTCAGTCAATCTGGACACAGCCAAGAAAGACAAAAAACACAAATCACAGAACATATGAAGGAATACAACTCAACAATGAGGCTAAACAACTTGTCTAAAGCAGAAGACGAACTTATTCGCCTCAGTCACCTACAAGCTTACCCAGAGGAGGTTAAAGCCTTACACAAATATCAGCTTGTAAAGAAAGGCAGTAAGATCATCAAACTGGACCCAGTCCTGCAAGAAGGAATATTGAGAGTTGGAGGAAGACTCAGGAAATCTGCTATGCCAGAAGAGGCAAAACACCCTGCAATTATTCAGAAGAATTCACATATGTTGTGGCGAAAAATTCATCATCAGAAGGCTTTCTACCTAAAAATAAAGGCTATTAGGACTCGAGATAGACAGACGGAGTTTTAAGGCTTTATTGCAATAAATCAACACAAAAAATAACAAGGACCAAATTGAGCTGAGCCCTGAACATTGCCATAATCGAAGTTTTTATAACAATTGCTTATCATTTTAACCTTGTTCAATGAGCTCATTCCACTCCTGGCTATACTGTCTATTGTTTATTCCAGTTTCTGTTTTTCTTATTCTTAACTGGCAAGATGGCCTCTATTCCATATTTGGTCTTTCATGGTGTCACTTCCTCCTCTAGCCTTTCAAGCTATACTATAATATTGGCCTAAAGCTAAACTTTAATTAAAAAGAAATATTGTATATGCTTTCATTTAATCATTGCTTGGCATACTTGATTTGTCTTAATTTCTACACTAAAGCTAATTTCTAATATTCTAATATTTTTGCTAAAGCCTGAATTTACTAAGATTTTCTTTTCATGCATTACAGTGTGACCTTGCTTACAGCAAAGAGCCTTTTGTTGCCTCTCTGCTGATTCACCAATCCAGCTGGTTTCGCTACGTGCCTTCCAGAGCCATCTTCTCTGTTATAGCTTGCTTAGCTTTTTAAGTCTTGAACACAGGTGTTCTCAACCTCTTATCCTGTTCTAAACTGGTTTCGATATGTCAATTTCTGTTCTTTCCCAGACTAGAAATTTTACTGTAAGCTTAAAAAAATAATTCATTATAACTGATTTTTAGTTAACTATTTGCTTGACTTCTCTCATTTACTTAACATTCTAATTTATGCTTAATCTAATGTTTTAGAAGCTTTCAATTACTTTCTATGGCATTTAATGTTAATTTGCTATTCTCTATGCTAATATAAAAATTTTCCTTCTACACATATTGCTACTCTCATTACCCAACACATTCACAAAGAGCATAGACATTGTGGACATAACTACATGTTAGCACAGTTACTGTACATCAAAAATATTGGATACCTCAAGCAAACTCAGCTATCAGAAAAATAATTTCAAAGTGCACAATGTGCAGAAGATACAATGCGAAAGCAGGTGAGCAAAAAATGGCAGATTTGCCAGAAGATCGCCTGGCACCCAACCAACCACCATTCACCAGTGTTGGAGTTGATTATTTTGTTCCTTTTCAAGTCAAAAGAGGACAAAGCCTGGTCAAGAGGTACAGAGTAATCTTCACCTGTTTAACAACCAGAGTTGCACACATCGAGAGTGCACATAACTTAGACACAAGCCATACGCCATTATGTGTAGAAGAGGACAAGTGAAAATTATGCACTCAGACAACGGAACAAATTTTGTCAGAGCAGAAAGAGAGCTACAAGAAGCTACTAAAAATTTGGAATACAAATAAATCCTCCTCGAACCGCCACCTTATCATGGTGGAGGGGTTTGCGTGTCCCAATGATCCTAGGAGCTCTGTTTTCTGGGGCTTTATGCCTGGTAGAATCACCAAGGCAAACTGGTCCTAGGTGAGGGATGAGACAAAGAGCAGTTCAACAGACCTTCTATGATGAATAAAAAATTTGGACGGCGTTTTCCCTCGCCTGGACGCAGGTCACCTGGGTCCCCCTGTGGAGCCAGGTCTGGAGGTGGGGCTCGATGGCGAGCGCCTGGTGGCCGGGCCTGCACCAATGGGGCTCGGCTGGGCACAGCCCGAAGAGGCAACGTGGATCCCTCTTCTCATGGGCTCACCACCTACGGGAGGGGCCAAGGAGGTTGGGTGCAGTGTGAGTTGGGTGGTGGCCAAAGGTGGGGACCTTGGCGGTCAGATCCTCGGCTACAGAAGCTGGCTCTTGGGATGTGGAATGTCACCTCTCTGAAGGGGAAGGAGCCTGAGCTAGTGCGCGAGGTCGAGAGGTTCCGGCTAGATATAGTCGGGCTCACCTCAGCGCACAGCTTGGACTCTAGAACCAATCTCATTGAGAGGGGCTGGACTCTCTACCACTCTGGAGTTGCCACCAGTGAGAGGTGCCCCCCAACTTGGAGCCTGTACATTGGGGTTTACCCCGGTGGACGAGAGGGTAGCCTCCCTCCGCCTTCGGGGGGGGGACAGGTCCTGACTGTTGTTTGTGCTTATGCGCCGAACAGCACTTTGGAGTACCCACCCTTTTTGGAGTCCCTGGAGGGGGGCTAGAGGGCATACCTTCTGGGGACTCCCTCGTTCTGCTGGGAGATTTCAATGCTCATGTGGGCAATGACAGTGAGACCTGGAAGGGCGTGATTTGGAGGAATGCCCCCCCGATCTGAACCCGAGCGCTGTTTTGTTATTGGACTTCTGTGCTCGTCACGGATTGTCCATAACGAACACCATGTTCAAGCATAGGGGTGTTCATATGTGCACTTGGCACCAGGACACCCTAGGTCTCAGGTCGATGATTGACTTTGTGGTTGTGACGTCGGACTTGTGGCCACATGTCTTGGACACTCGGATGAAGAGAGGGGCGGAGCTGTCAACTGATCACCACCTGGTGATGAGTTGGCTTCGATGGTGGGGAAGGATGATGGTTAGACCTGATAGACCCAAACGTGTTGTGAGAGTCTGCTGGGAACGTCTGGCAGAGTCCCCTGTCAGAAGTAGCTTCAACTCCCACTTCCGGCAGAACTTTGACCATGTCCCGAGGGAGGTGGGGGACATTGAGCAGGAAATGGGCCATGTTCCGTGCCTCTATTGTTGAGGCGGCTGACCGGACCTGTGGCCGTAAGATGGTCGGTGTCTGTCGTGGCGGCAATCCCCGAACCCGTTGGTGGACACCGGCAGTGAGGGATACCGCCAAGCTGAAGAAGGAGTCCTACCGGACCCTTTTGTCCTGTGGGACTCTGGAGGCAGCTAATAGGTACCGACAGGACAAGCGGAACGCGGCTTCGGTGGTTGCTGAGGCAAAAACTTGGTGGTGTGCAGCAGGAACAACACCAATGATTAGAGACACATTGAATTAAGCTGCCGCACCGTGTCCTGAGTGTTGAGAAGGTTTAAGCAGACTGCAAAGGCAGACGACCATCCAAGAACTGCTTGTCCTCAAGTGACCACTCTATAGCAGAATTGACACATCGGGCAGGTCCATCTGGGAGACTTTCAGATCTGCTATCAGACATCAGAAAACTCATTTAAGAGATTGTGAAACAGAAGTATTTCGATGGACTGTCATTTATTTGAGGACGTCTTAAACTGCATTTTCAGACATCTCTAAATGTTAATTTGGCTGAGTGGTGGCTCTGAGGCTAGGGATCTGCACTGGCAATCGGAAAGTTGGCAGTTCGAATTTTGTAAATGCCAATAGGGACTTTGCTCTGAGTGCTGAGCACTTTGAGTAGTGAGAAAAAGCGCTATATAAATTTAAAGAATTATTATTTATTATTATTATTATTTGCTGTGTCGTTGTGTCAGTCTGCTGCAGTAGAGGCTCTTCATCAGTTCTCCAATGCTGTTTCTCTTTAAGGGTTACATTTTTTTATGCATTTTATAGGATGTAACTTTAGAAGGAAAACAATAAAAAATGAGTTAAAAAAGAAGGTGGTATTAATTGAGAAACATTTAAGTTAACATGAGCCGCACATTTTTAGAAGTGCTGTGTTACAAGCCTGCTAGAATGGAGGCCCAGTGGTTTGTGTCACACGTCACACCTCTAAGGACCTGCACTCAGGGTGTCCTCACTGCATCTGCGAGGATTTGATGTTTTATGACATCTTTAGCTTTCACCGCACACATCGATTACATACAAGTTAGTTCAGTGGACAGTGTGGGTGACACTGGGTGAGCACACAGGTGTTTCCTGGACTGGCCTACAGTGACAGCCCACCTTGGATGAGTTCCTGCCTTCTACCACCAAACCTAAAACTGACATACAGGAGTTGGTTCAGAAAGTGGATGGGTGAAGCTCTGCTCATTGAGAAACATCACCTGCAGGAGGGAACTTCAACACGGCTGTCACTGTCACCGGGGCCGCTTTCTGTGACTTGACTTGACACAAAGAACTCTGCAGATGACGACCACTTTCAGGTTTTTTAAAACAACGTGCCACACTTTGTTTAAATGCATGAATATCAATCATCTAATCTTGGCCAAGGACCACTTAAAATGGCACCTGTGTTGAAATCTTCACTAAAGCATTTATTCAAAAAACAATAAATGAATCAAACACAGGAATTTAATACACACCTCGGTGTCAGGCCGTTGTATTTTTATACTTGCAGGTTTTAACCAAGCAAAACAACACTGATTGCTGTCTTCATCTGCTTACAAAGAGTTTGAAATATCAAAGCTAACATTAATCATGATATTAAACTTGGGGGGCTGCATACACTCACCTGTGGGGTCCCATTCTCTCTTACCTTCTCTTTGGGCAGTACTGATCCCACCCTGACTTTCCTCTCCCTTGAATCTAGAAACAGTTCACACTCTTCCTCCTATCGCCATCTTTTCGAGTTTAATTCATGACCCTTTTCTTCATAACATCTCATACACTTTCTGTATATCAAAGAAAACTGCTGCTTATTAATTTGTCATTTTGTAACCCACAGGAGGAGGCTGCGGCCTATCGCAGCTAACAAAGGATGTAAGACAGGAACAAACCCCGGACAGGGTGCCAGTCCATCACAGGATGAACACACACACACACACACACACGTGAGGGTCATTTAGCATCGTTCATTTTCTCAACCTGCATGTCTTTGGACTGTGGGAGGAAACCCATGCAGTCATAGGGTGAACATACAAACTCCATGCAAAGGAGAACCCAAGATGTGAGCCTGAGACCCCTTTTTGTGAGGCAGCAGTGCTTCCACTGTACCACAGCGCCCCCCAATATCAAATTTCAAATGTAACACTGAGTCCACTGTCATTCTCCCTTTTTAAAATCCAGCTTGATATAAAGAGAATTGTCCACGACTCTCCAAAAGCTGAAATAATCTTGAAACTCTCAATCGCTCTGTTATTTTAGACATCAAAGTCAATGGCGCAGGTCTATACCTGGGGGGTTTGATTGGTTCTTGCTAGGTTTTAATAAATGGATGGTAATCACTACCTTCCATGATAAAGGGTGTTTTCCTTCCACCCATATTTTATTTAACAATTCCAAAATTAACGTAAGACTCGTGAGAAGACATGTTATAACATTTATCATCCTCCTCAGGTGAAGCCTGACCTGCACTATTCATTCCTCATGTAAGTCCTAACAATGGAAATTTGATGTTCACACCAGGGCTGGGACTTTTGTTTTCTCATCGTGCTGACAATTGCTTTCCAAAATTGCTTTTCTAAGTTATTCTTCTTCTTTACATTAATGCACTAAGCTAGCTATGCGTCCTAATAAGGGACACACTTACGTTACCCACTTTGCAATGCTTTGGCATGAAAGCTGAAAAAGCAAACCGCAGGTTCAGTTCTCCTCACAGTTCCTCTTTGCAATGCCACCTCTAGGCCTGATCTGATAAAATAATCAATCACAGACAAAGTGATGCCCAGTGAAGTCTTCTCCATGCACCATCTAAACACTTTTTAGTGAATGAAGAGTCCTAACTGGATGCTTGGCAACATTGATGGACAAAACTTTGCACCAATTGTCAAACAAACCGATAGACTTTTGTGCACCCAAGAAACCAAAGGGAAACATCTTCTCCTTCCTTTAAAGCCCCGTTGCACACAGCAGATCTGTGCTCTCACTACAAGGTTTATTTTCACCTGGACAAAGATGGCAGCACTGTGAAGATTCTCTTTTTGGTTTCTCCAGCACTTGCTAATTCCTTTAAAACCCCGTTGCAAACACCAGATCCACAGTATGCTCTGTCTACCTGCTCTATGCTCTCGGCCTGACCGTAACGTCTGCTCCATAGCAGCGACCTCGTTTTCTGGAGTGTGACTACCACCAAGACTGGAGCGATCCATTTTACTCGAAAGGGTAACCTGGTGCTGGACTGGAAGAGAGGAAGACTTGCCTGAACTGGAGTGAGGCGAGGGGGGCACAATATCTAAACTCTGGTTAAGTAAAGCAAGTAGCATGAGCGAGACAGAGATAGACTATACGTAAAAGTCACAGATTTATCTAAAAACAGAAGATGACTGATCACCAAATGCCCAGCAGATGTAAACTTTTATGTTAGTAGAGGAGGACACAGTGTTGGTTAAAACTTGAAGACCTGCAGTTCCGCAATCAGAAGGTGCAATGAAGGCAAAGAAGGAATAAAAAAAAGAAAAAGCACACTGAACAGGTCCTTTCACATGCGCCCAAGAAATCCAACTCTGAAGCATCACCCACACCAAACCTACACTAAAACAGTACACCTGCTTTGATTCGGAGAGCTATTCATTGTAAATCAAAAGACTTATTTTTTTTGTTGGAGATTCCACGGACGTACCCAGCCTTGACCCGACCGGCACACACTCACAAGCCGAGACAAAAAAGCAACCGGTAATTAGACAACAATTAAAGAACACTAATAAACAAAATTAACTACATGCTAAACGATCCCACCCCAGTTCCCCTTATGGCGATGTACAATAAACGCAAACAACCCACAAACAAAAACCACTCTCTATAAAGTCCATGGAAAACGTCAGCTGATGAAATGCAATGATGGAGATAGATAGTCCAGAGATCAGCATGTTGAATGGGAATGTAAAGATATGCCTACCGGTATTTCTGATGAAACGAAGACGGGTGAATGGGATCAGGAGTGCTGACAACAAATCCTCAGACAGTCCTCGTGTGCAGGAAGACACCAGACAGACCGTAGCGCAAAACAAGAGACGATCCAGGACAAAACGAGAATCCACAGGTATCAGCACAAAAGGTAGACGGACAGGAAACTTCAGACACGAAAACACCAAAGACGTCTTCCCTTTTGGTACCACTGGACCCCTTTTAAATGTCGCGCTGGCCTCCTTGTACCCAACAGCCCCTGCACCCTCAGTAGATGACCAATCAGATCCACTGCAGGGACTGCTGGGAGTTGAAGTTTCAATCCCAAGTAGCACCGCTACATAGTTGTTAGGATAAAGCCGGCTAATGTATCATGGTATTGGTATCACTGTAAGTGAAAAATAATACGTTTTGTGATGGATACGATTTTAGCTGTTATAAGTTTGTCTTCCTGAATCCAGTAGAAAAGTTCAGGGCAGCATTTCAAATGCACACACACACACACACACACACACCTTACAGCAAACTTCTAAAAGTTAGTGGGTTTTTTTATTATTCAGTTTTATTCTCTCAGTGACGTTCACGTGGCACAATGAACTTGACTCTCCCTCTCCGAGTTGATGCCGTTTATCTCCATTCTTTTCACAAGTGCAGTGCTGTGGTTGGTGTCTGTTCAGAACTATTTGTTGTACCAGCAATCAAAGATACGATGCCCCATGACCGCTATCAGACAGTCATGTGGCACTTGCTCTTTAACAACAAATGACAGTCTGTAAAACGACAGATTTGCTACGATCTTGGACTTGTGGCAATGTTTTGTTGAGAACTGTGTTTTGAGTTACAACTCAGGGCAACATATTACTGCTGATGAGCAACTGTTTCCAACCAAGGCCTGCTGTCCTTTCAGGCAATACATCTCAATCAAGCCTAACAAATTTGGCATAAAATTTTGGATTACGGCAGACTTGGAGGCAAAGTACATGTGCAAAGATAAGAAAAAATAGGAAAAGATCCCAGACGTCCCACAGGAGAAAGACTTTCAGAGACTGTGGTCATGAAGCTTATGGACCCATTTCTGGACAAAGGTAGAACTGTAAAAACAGACAGCACTCGCATATCAAAGCGAATTTCTTCATAAGAAATAATGGAAATCAGATGATTCGTTTCACAACCCACAAATATTTATATAAAAACCGATTAATACAAATAACTTTTATAAAGTAAAAATACATAAAACAAAATAACCTGCACTTTACCTTTTAAAAGAATCGTGGCTGGTATGAGGGAGAGACAGAGGAGCAGGAGGAGGGTTATTGTGCAGGATGACTTTCACCGTCCAATGATAGCTGCTTTTGCCTCCTTTTGAGGATTTTGCGGAAATGCGACATTGCATTGTCAATTGTCATTAAACAGATTCATCGCTCGCACTGCTACCGCCTTATTCGGGTGGTGATTTTCTACAAAGTTTTCCGCTCTTTCCCACATTTTACATATCTCCCTCATCTCATTTGAAGTGAGGGATTCCTCCCTCTTTTTCTTCTCCTCCTCAGATGAGATCTCCATAACCTCTTGCTGTTGCTCGCGATGCAGATCCATCAGTTTGTCGGTGGTCAGCTCTTGGCCATGTTCCTCCACCAGCTCTTGAATGTCATCTTCATTCACCTCCAGTCCCATGGTCTTCCCCAAGAACACAATTTCATCAACAACTGGAGGCTCCTGTTCATGAGCAAACCCCTGTGGAGTCATGTTCAAAAACACAATCAGGCCATAGTTTTCTCCAAGCAGAATTGAGGGTTCTCTTGGTGATTCCAATCCCAGGCTTTATCAATGATCTTGAGGCAGCTCACGAAGTGGAAATGATTTTTCCAAAACTCTCAGAGTGTAAGGTTTGTTCCTTCAGTCACCTCGAAGCATCGCTGAAATAGTGCTTTGGTGTAAATCTTTTTAAAATTCGAAATGACCTGCTGATCCATGAGCTGAAGTAGGGGTGTGGTGTTGGGAGGAAGGAACTTGACCTTAATGAAGTTGAATTCCTCCAGTAGGTCGTCCTCAAAGCCTAGAGGATGAGCAGGAGCATTATCCATAACCAGCAAGACTTTGAGTGGCAGATTATTTTCTAAAAGGTATCTCTTCACTGCAGGACCGAAGACATCATTGATCCACTCAACGAACAAGATACGAATGTCCCAAGCCTTGCTGTTGGACCTCCACATAACATTTAACTGGCTCTTTTGCACCTTGCATTTCTTGAAAGCTTGTGGATTCTCAGAATGATACACGAGCAGGGGCTTGACTTTGAAATCTCTGCTTGAATTAGCACACAACAAGAGAGTGAGACGGTCTTTCATAGGCTTGTGACCAGGCATTGCATTCTCCTCTGCTGTAATATAGGTCCTCTTTGGCATATTTTTCCAAAAAAGCTCTGTCTCACCGCAGTTAAAAACTTGCTGTGGCAGGTAACGCTCAGAAACCATGAACTTCTGGAACTCTGCAGCAAATGCCTCAGCCGTCTTAGCGTCCGAACTCGCAGCCTCTCTGTGCCTCACAATATTATGGGGATGGTTCGATAACTTTAAGAAGACAAGTGGCATATCCCTGCAGCCTTTCGGGGGTTGGGAGGGGATCAGCTGGTTCACCACATGTGCAATCCGGGGTGAACTTCTCCAGGCTGGTGGTAAGGCTGTCCTCCTGGCATTGCAAGAAATCTTTTCTTCCATTTGGGAGACTGGCATCATCCCAACTGACTGGAAAATGGGACTTGTTGTTCCTATCTGGAAAGGAAAGGGTGATCGCCTAAATTGCAACAACTAGTGGGGGATAATACTGCTCTCAGTGCCGGGTAAGGTCCTTGCTAGGGTCATCCTCAATAGGATCCGTGATCTCTTGCTCACCTACCAGCGACTGGAACAGTCTGGTTTTATGCCTAAGTAGTCTACCATCAACCACATCCTGGAACTGAGGGTTCTCTTAGAGCGCAAAATCAAATATCAGCAGAGTTTCTTTGCAGCCTTTGTCGATTTTCGTAAAGCGTTCAATTCAGTTGATGGAGCTGCCCTGTGTGACTTCCTGAGGGTTCTCAGGATCCCCTCAAGGTTGCTGGATATCATGACCGGCCTGTACACCGGTACTGTGAGTGCTGTGCAGAGTGGAGGCAGGACCTCTGCATTTTTCCCAGTTGATTCTGGGTTCATCAGGGGTTTGTTTTGCTCCTACTCTGTTCAGTGCTTAATGGACTGGGTGTTGGGCAAGGTCGTGGGGTCCAGGGGCTGTGGGGCATCTGTTGGTAAAGAAAGATTCACAGATCTTGATTTTGCTGACGATGCTGTGATCTTTGCGGGGTCAATGGAGGCCCTGATCGGGGCACTTGAGAGACTGAGTAAGGAGTCTGAGTGTCTGGGCTTTGCAAGGGTCCTGATAAAAACCAAGATCCAGGCCTTTAATGACCTCTTGGGCAAGGCCATCAGCTGTGTGTCTGTCTGTGAAGAGAGTGTCAACCTTTTTGAGAGGTTTACTTACCTTGGCAGTGACATTCATGCCTATCAGTGCAGAAGGACGAACGTTCAAGTCTTGGTGCTTCCTGTCTTGCTATATGGTTGTGAGACAAGAACGCTATCCACTGACCTGAGATGAAGACTAGACTCCTTTGGTACTGTGTCTCTCCAGAAAATCCTTGGGTACGGTTGGTTTGACTTTGTCTTGCTCATGGAGTCCCGAATGAGGCACATTACCTGCATTGTGAGGCAGCGTCAGTTACGCCACTGCCCCTACTCTCTCTTCTGTTTCTTTTTCCGGTTTTCTGTGGTGGCAATCTGCGCCACCACGACCTGATCAAAGCACCGTGATGTCCCTACATTGATGGATTAAAGGCCAGAAGTCCAAGTGACCGTCATCATCAAGTCCTTCCATGTGGACCCTGAATACAATGAGGACTGATCATTGATGTTAGGTAGAATGCCTAGAGAGGGCTGGGCGGTCTCATGGCCTAGAGCCCCTGCAGATTTAATTTTTTCTCCAGCCATCTGGAGTTTTTTTTTCTTTTTTCAGTTATCCCTGTAAGACATTGAAAAATATCACAGCATAATACAGAGGTGTGTGCTCATTCCTGTATTTTGATATTTTATTTCTTTGTAATGAATGATTTAGTGAGGAGTTGAACACAAGTGTCTCTTTAAGTGGTGATTAACAAAGACCTGATGCTTGATATCCACGCATTTAGATAAACCTTAGGGTGTTAATTTCAAACACGTGAAAGTTCTTTTGTGTCAAGTCATGTCAGGAATCCCAGGAATTGGTGACTCGAGTGTAATCGTCAGAACTGAGGGGTCCCTCTTGGTGATTCAAGTGCGATCATTAATTGCAATCACAACCTGCTACCCACTTTGATTTAAAAGATGTAATTCAGAACACTGGTTGAGAAACTAGGATTTAGACCATTTCAAGGTCGGAGATTATGAGTATGTTGCTATTTTTGATTTTTTGATCCTTTACTAGAGAACTGGCCCTCTACGGACCTCCATTAGAGGGTGAGAAATGACAAATTTCTATTACAACCATGAATATTTAAAATTTTAACATTTAAATTGAACCACACATTTGAATATTTCAAACATTTAATGCCAATATTCTTATCCATTATATAGTTCTACCTCATGAAGTAAGTCATTACATGTGAACACCCCAGATTAGGGTGGCTTCTGCTGATTCAGACTTTTTTCCTACTAAATTAAAGTGATAGGGCCAATTAAGTTTTAAGATGGACTGCTTGATTATGATCTCAAATAAACTGGATTTCTTTTTCATCACTGAGATCTGGATTGTAAATGGTGACTCTTCATGTTTTACCGACTTGGTACCATCAGGTTATTCATTTTTAAACTCTCCTCGTCTAACTCATCGTGGTGGGGGAATTGCTACTGTTTTTAAAAGTATGTTCTTGTGTCGGAGCCTTACAAGGGGTCCATTTAGTAGCTTCGAACTGCAACTTTTTGAAGTGTGCAGCTCCCCTTCTTTGTTGTTTGCTGTGGTTTACAGACCTCCTGTATTTAATGATATCTTCATTTCTGAATTCTCTGATCTCCTTACCGATATCACCCTCTCCCAATGACAAAGTATTCATTGTTGGTGATTTTAACATTCACCTTTGTTGTCAATGGAAACCTTTGGTTAATAACTTTTTATCACTATTGGACTCATTTGATTTTATCCAGCATATTAATACTCCAACTCACTCTCTCGGTCACACCCTTGATCTCGTTCTTACACGTGATATTTCAGTTAATAATATTGATTTATGCGATGTTTCTTTCACTGATCACTTTTCTATAATGATGGATTTGAATATTACTGTTGATGTTCCTACTACTAGTTGTCCCCCACGCTGCTGTCGCTTTCTAAATTCTTCTATTATGTCTGATTTTAAAACCATATTCTCTAGTCTTTATGTGCATGTCCAAAATGATGGTATCGATGATTCTGTCTTAAAATTTAATTCTTCAAATACGATGCTATTGTTATTTCTGACAATGCACCTATGATCTTGGAGTTAAAATTACTAAGCCCCACACACTCACCACGCAGATGGCGCCTCAACCCGCTTCTATTAGCTGACGAGAATTGTACAGAATTTATATCCAAACAAATCAAATTCTTTCTAGAGACAAATACATCCCCCAAGATCTCTGCAGGAATTCTCTGGGAAACTCTTAAGGCCTTCTTAAGAGGACAGATTATCTTATATCTTTTCCACAGAAATAAATCCATAAAATAAAGCCAAGAAAGTAGCAGAGATAAAAAGCGAAATTACTAAAATAGATGAAGAACACGCCAGACTACCAAGCGAGATTCTACATAGGAGGAGGCAGGCTCTACATTCAGAATTAAACCTCTTGACAACTAAAGAAACTGAACAACTAATTTACAAATCCAGACATCATTACTATGAACATGGAGAGAAAGCTAATAAGCTTTTAGCTCAACAAATTCACAAGCAAAAGTGCGCAATGCAATCTCGGTAATTACTAACACGAATGGAGATAAAATCATCGAACACAAAAATATAATGCACACTTTCAGAGACTACTATAAATCCCTATATACTACTGAGTTTAAAGAAGACAATACACAATCTAATGCATTTCTGGATACATTACAGATACCACAAATAGACGCTATTAGTGTGGAGGAACTTGATAAACCTCTGGTGTTATCAGAATTACTAGATGCTATAAAGTCACTCCAAGGCGGAAAAGCAGCAGGCCCTGATGGCTACCCTGCAGAGTTTTACAAGAAATTCTCCGCTCAGCTAGCTCCCCTCCTATTAGCAACATTTACAGAAGCCAGAGATAACCAATCTCTCCCGCAAACCTTTCGCCAAGCACTAATCACTGTCTTTCCAAAACAAAATAAGGACTTATTACAATGTGCATCATACAGACCAATTTCACTTCTGAATAATGACGTTAAAATACTCTCTAAAATCATAGCCAGAAGGATGGAGAAAGTGCTCCCCTCGGTAATATCACAAGACCAAACTGGATTTATTAGGGGCGACACTTATCTTCAAATCTTCGACGCCTGTTTAATGTAATATACTCACCAACTAAATCAAACACCCCAGAAATATTATTATCATTGGATGCAGAAAAAGCATTCGACATGATTGAATGGAAATACCTTTTTACTACATTGGAGAAGTTTGGGTTTGGCCCGAACATTTGTGCATGGATTAAATTACTATATACTAACCCAGAAGCTTCAGTTTGCATCAACAACATTTGCTCAGACTACTTTAAACTAGAACATGTCACTAGACAAGGATGCCCTTTGTCACCGCTGCTGTTTGCGATTGCCATTGAACCACTGGCAATACATTGTCGAAATACTGATCAGATAAAGGGGATTATCAGAGAAGGACTGGAACAGAAAATCTCATTATATGCAGATGACATGGTACTGTATATATCGGACCCAGAAAATTCTGTGCCTGCAGTCTTAGCAGCACTCACAGAATTTCAAAAGATCTCTGGTCTCAGAATTAATCTGAATAAAAGTGTACTCTTTCCGTGAATTCTCAAGCATATAATATTAGATTAGATACCCTACCTTTTATCATTGCAGAACAGTTTAAATACCTCGGGGTAAACATCACAAGTAAACATAAAGCTCTTTATCAACAAAATTTCGCAGTCTGCATGGAAAAAATTAAACAAGACTTGCATAGATGGTCAACCCTTCATCTCACACTAGCTGGAAGAATTAACACTGTTAAGATGAATATTCTTCCTAAGCTCCTTTTTTTATTTCAAAACATTCCAATATACATTAATAAATCATTCTTTAGGCAATTAGATTCAACAATAACCTCATTTATTTGGAATTCAAAACATCCACGCATCAAAAGAGCGACCCTACAAAGACAAAAGGAGAAGGCGGCATGGCTCTACCTAACTTCCAGTTTTATTACTGGGCAGCAAATATACAAGCGATAAGAACCTGGACACAAATAGAAGAACATACACAGGCTTGGACCGCAATAGAAGTAAAATCTTGCAGTACTTCTTTGTATTCCTTGCTCTGTGCTCCAATAAACAAACGTTATCGGAAATACACTAATAACCCAATTGTGCTCCACTCACTTAGAATCTGGAACCAATGTAGAAAGCATTTTAAGATGGAGAAGCTTCTATCTGTGGCACCCCTGCAAGAGAACCACCTCTTTCAACCTTCACAAACATATGCAGTTTTTAATATCTGGAAAAATTTGGAATTAACTTGCTTAGAGATCTTTATATAGACAACGTCTTTGCATCCTATGAACAATTACATTCCAAATTTAACATTCCAGCTACACATTACTTTCACTATCTTCAAATCAGGAACTTTGTTAAACAGAACCTTCCAGATTTTCCTCATCTGGCACCCTCAACCATGCTGTAAAAATTATTGCTCAATTTCAAGGACTTAGACGAGTAGCAATGCAGAGAATTCACTCGAGCTCCATATGCGCAAAGTATACAATTATACAACTCAAAATTATATATCGAGCACATCTGTCTCGACTAAAACTCTCCAAAATGTTTCCAGGACATGATCCAACCTGCGAACGTTGCAACCAAGTCCCAGCCTCAACAGGTCACATGTTCTGGGCCTGCACCAAATTAACATTATTCTGGACAAAATTTTTAATTACCTGTCAGACAGCCTTGGACTCACAATCCCTCCTAACCCATTAACAGCTGTGTTTGGGGTTCTTCCAGAGGGGTTTAAAGTGGAGAAAGACAAACAAATCGTGATTGCATTCACTACACTGTTGGCATGCAGACTCATTCTGATAAACTGGAAGAATGCAAACTCTCCTCTTTTAAGTCAGTGGGAAACTGATGTGTTATATTATTTAAAATTGGAAAAAATCAAATACTCAGTTAGAGGATCCGTACAGACTTTTTTCAAAACATGGTAGGATCTAATCAGTAATATTTTAAAATAAGTTCATAAAGCACAGAGAATTTTTTTTTTTAAATTAGGTATGTTTACAAGCCTTAAATTTAACGTTATTTGGCTTGCTCTCTCTCTCAGGGGTGGGGATCGATATGTTCTTAACTCAATTTTTCTTTTTGTAAAATCTTGATTGCTTTGTATGGATTGTAATAAAATTAATAAAAACAAACAAAAAAAAATTAATTCTTCTTGTAAAATGGTTTTAGACTCAATTGCCCTGCTCAAGACACATTGTAATAAGGGCAGACCCGCTCCATGGCTAAATGAAACTACGCGACCACTATGCCATGCCTGTCGAACTGCGGAATGATGTTGGTAAAAAGATGGACTGATTTTTTCAAAACAGATTTTTAGGACTTCTATATTCAACTTCCAGGCCGCAGTTAAGAAAACTAAACATGATTTCTTTGCTGATTTAGTATCCCATCATTCTAAGGATCTTAGGGTCTTAATTAATTCAATTAATGTGGCTATTCACCCTCATTATGTGATGGGATTATAGCACTGTTCTTTCATGTGAGAAGTTTCTATCATGCTTTGTCAGTAAAATTGATAAAATCTGATGTGTCATTGTTCAGACTGGCTATGAACTTCCTACTGTTAATCATGGCATTGTCTTGGAATCTTTTGATCTTGTCTCACTTTCAAAGTTAAAGTACCATTGACACCCTTAAACCAGCTCCCAGTCCTCTTGATGTTCTACCACCATGCCACGTAGTGGAAGCCTTTGATGTTTTGGGTCCATCTTTACTGGCCATTATCAATGGTTCTATTAGTGAGGGGGTGGTGCCATCATTTTTTAAACATGCTGCGATGCATCCCTGTCTAAAAAAGGCAGAATTAGATCCTGGAGTCTTAGCCAATTTTCGCCTGATTTCCCAATTGCCATTTCTGGCTAAAATATTAGAAAGAATTATTTATAATCAATTGGTTGATCACCTTAACTCTAATAATTTATTTGAGATCTACCAAACTGGAATTAGGCATTATCATGGTGTTGAAACGGCACTCCTGAAAGTGTTCAATGACATCTCTCTTATTACTGACTCAGGTGATGCTGCAGTCCTTCTCCTCCTTGACCTGTCCGCTGCCTTTGACACTATTGACCACACGATATTGCTGCTGTGGCTTGAACATCATGTTGGGCTTAAAGTGGCTGCTCTTAACTGGTTCAGGTCATATCTAACTGGTAGACACTTTTCAGTGACTTTAAATTCCTCTTTTTCGTCTACTGCTCCTCTTAAATGTGGTGTTCCTTAGGGATCCATTTTGGGTCCCATTTTATTCTCTATATACCTTCACCCTATTGGAGCTATTTTTAGGAAATTTAACATTTCTTTCCACTGCTATGCTGATGACACTCAAGTTTATATTCCCGTCTGCACCTCTGTAATAAGTCAACTGCACGACTGTCTCTCTGAACTGAGATCCTGGATGGCTGATAATTTTCTTGATCTGAATCAAAATAAAACAGAGGTGCTTATAGTGGGTCCATCAGCTAAAGCCCAAATTGGTCTTGGACTTCTCGACTTTCTGTGTCTTTTCCAAACCTCAAGTCCACAATCTTGGTGTTATCTTTGACAGTAACCTCTCTTGAGAAACAAGTGAATTCTGTAGTCAAGAGTTGCTTTTTCCAGCTTGTCTTTTAGGTAAGATCAAGCCTTTTTTATCTTCTAAGGATCTTGAGAAAGCTACTCATGCTTTTATCTCTTCTCGCCTTGATTACTGCAACTCGCTGTATTCTGGGATTAGCAAATCTCTGATACACAGGTTACAATTGGTCCAGAATGCTGCCGCTCACTTTCTGGTTGGGGCAAGAAAGTCTGATTCTGTTTCTCCAATATTAGCTTCTTTACACTGGCTGCCTGTCAGTTTTGAAATTGATTTTAAAATCTTATTGCTAGTTTTTAAATCTTTACATGGACTTGCTCCTGCCTATTTATCCAAATTGTGTGTTTTACACCAGCCATCTAGAGTACTTA
>NW_024380517.1:0-8418 GCF_016835505.1 Polypterus senegalus | reverse complement strand
CAGAAGGTTAGATCGGCAGGGAGAGGGTTAGCTACAGGGATACTAAGGCTAGAGGGCTGAAGACAGTAAATGAAGATAAAGTGACTGGAGCAGAGGTTGCCGTGATTGAGACAGAAGTAGAGGTACAAAGGTATAACTGAAATGGATGTAACCAAGGGATGGCTGAGACTGGTATAACCATACTCTGAAAGGAGACAGCGTTTTGGGTGGTTGTACCAAACGGTGAGCATTTGCAGAACCCATGGTGTTTGTTAAGCCATGACCCACTTGAGCATTCACAATTTCGGTCAACCCTTTCTAACAAATTATTTAATGTCAGCATTTCATCGGAGGTAGCTACTGGTTGCATGGTTTCTAAAAGGCAGTTAAGTTGGTCAAAGTCAATGGGAGTGGTAACAGGCTAAGGAACTCTCATTGGAGCTATTATATTATTCATTTGTTTCATGGTTTGATTTTGCCAATTGACATATTCTAATTCATTAAAATATCGTGGTGGTGGAGTAGGCATTTTGGGGGTCAAATAGAGTAACCAAGTTCATTCACCATATCTAGGCAAGTTTCATCCTCAACCTCCTGACACTGTCTCCCGGAGTAGCAGTTGCTGGTCCTTTTATAAGGCACTCCAGAAGTCTCCAGGTGCTTGATGACCTATTTTCGGCAGCACTTATGGGTGTGGCAGAAGAACTGCCCATGAGAGCTCAGCACCTGCTGCAGCACCCCCTGGCGGTGCCCACAAATCCCAACAGGGCTGCACCAAACTCTAACTCTATGGAGCCCTGCAGGAGTCATAAGCACTGCTGTAACCCACAGGGCTGTCATCTAGTGCTCCGGGAGGTAACGCTCTGGGCACACTTGCTCCCCCGGTCCTCCCAGCATGGAGGTGTGCCAACTAGGCAAGGGCCCCTGCCATCTGCCACAATATATATGAAAAATCAGGACAACATATCTGCATCAACAGAGAGGAACAGAGATGTCAAACTGAACCTCACTCAGTGGGAAAGACGGATACTTCACAGAATAGTGTCAAAATACTGAATAATTAAGAACTCATAGGTCTATGACTATTAGCACTAAGATAACCATATTTCTTATGTCCAGCAATGTTTGTGTAAAGAAAGCAAATGTATGCTTTCAGCCCATAATTTCTATTGTCGGCTTTATTGATTTTGTCCATTCCCCGGTATATGTGCTTGACTGTGTCAATAATCTAATCTGTAATCTCTGTACATCTGGAAACTGGATTTAAGATCAACTGGCAACAAACTCAACACAATTGTTACAATATGGAGAATGGACATGCTTCTGTGTAGACCATTTTACACACCATAGCTGATCACACTGAAAGAACAAATGCTGTATATTAGGAATATTACATAAACAGTACCAGAACAGTAAACTAATTTTTTCATACTTATATATTCTAGCAATGGAGATTTTGGTTTGGCAATTTATTCAATGTTTAAAATTGTGTTAAGTTTATAGGCCTTCATTAGTGTGCCTTTTAAATTTAATTTGGACTATGAAGTAAATAACAGCTGTCCAATATTTTGATTAATTTGACTCACTTAATTAAATACACCCAAGTCTAACTGAATTCATTTAAATTTGGCAGACATATTTCTGAATTTATAGGTTTATTGGAATCTTAATTTCCTTCATGCTGCTTGGCTACATTAAACAGTGCCTTTCAAACCTTTTTGTATCATAATTTTTCAGTTACTAATTATACTGTAAATCATGGTGATAAAACTGCTGTATAATTGTAATACACTTGACGGAGTGCTATACCATAGCTACTGACACTGGCATGCTGCAATTGAAGTTTCTCATATTATAGGTCTCAGTCTAGTGTGATTTTGCTTAATTAAACAACAAAGTGATGGTTTTACTCTGGTCTTCGTTTGAAGTAGAAAATAGCAAGCCAGTAACCCTGGGAATTTACTAAATTAAAAAGTGATTTAAAGCAAAAACCTACTCTGATTGGATGAAGTCAAAAATGATTGACACTTACCCTGCCCATCTATTCCACCCACTGTGCTCCAGTCTGCAACAATACTCTTTAACATATGCTTACAGTTGAGCATAATGAAGTTGCTGGATCAGGTGATGCATGCTTGGTTTAAAAAGGGATGTGCAATGTTTCCGGAAAAGTGCAAGTCTTGATATAAAAAGGGCTTGTAGGCAGTCAAAATTATTAGCAGTTTGATCAATTAAAACATAAATAATTATTCAAAATAAGGCTGATTAAAGACTCAGTGACAAACATTGATTTTACTTTTTTGAAGAGGCAAAAAATAAACAAATGATTTGAATTATTTATGGAAATAGAGTATTTTCATTTTGAAGAATTGTGCAGAAGATTATAAAACAGCATTTGATTATATTCATTTCCTTTAAATATTTTCTGACCCCTGGTTTTGGAATCATTTCAATACTGATGTCCTTGGAAATATTTACAAGATTTTTCTTTGAAATGACAATTATAATCTAGCAAAATACCCGCGCTTCGCAGCGGCTAAGTACTGCCTTAAAAGTTTTATTAAGAAGAAAATGAAACCTTTTTAAACTGAGGGAAAATATCCATCCATCCATTCTCTAATCCGCTGAATCCGAATACAGGGTCACGGGGATCTGCTGGAGCCAATCCCAGCCAACACAGGGCACAAGGTAGGAACCAATCCTGAGCAGGGTGCCAACCCACTGCAGTGAGGGAAAATATACCAATAATTATTTGTTAAGGATCTCTTTGTATACCACATTGTGAGTTCGGCCCTCCCGGTTGTAATATGACCAAGCTATGCGCCGAGCTTACTCTTAAGCATGCAACGTACAGTTGGCCATGTGAACAGTAATCTTGTTTAAAATCTCTCAGCTTGGATTGCTGCTGTCATAATCGGTTTGAGTTTCATGGTTTGTTTCAATTACGACAGTATTTGTAGGACTTGTGTTGAAGTGACATTCGGCATCTGTCAAGCATTGTAAGTATACAACCAGTTTCATCAATAACTTCACATCCAGCTTTTGAGAGTTTAAACATTCATAAACATCAAAGTGTCCACTACTGAAATCGTCACCTATGAATCTAAGATGTTTAAGAGGCATTGGCGGTTGTCCAAAGGTGTAAAATATTTGGCCATTTCGGTACACTTGAAAGCATCAACCGAACAATTCAGCGGCAGCCATCAACTCACATGCAGAACCATAGGTGAAGGGCTTAAGCATTTCACTCTTCTAGTGCTCCTGTGTAGTATAATTATCTCCTGTACCGTCTTCAGTCCACACCTTGAACCTGTCCCAGTCATTCAATACATAAGACACAATGTTTCTCCAGATATCAAGAGTGAGCCTGATATGGCCGTGCAATATGTAACACAGAGAATGGAAAAGATAGGTGCCATCTCCGGGCATAGAAACCACTCAGTAAGTGACAGTTCTTTGATCGATGGTGATCACCTCGATAGACATATTAATGTGGGTACGGTTGGAATGATAAAAGAAATAGGTACCTGAACAATGTAAAGTCTAAAATACCTACACAATAACTATAATTGTAATAAATGAACAATAAAACAGCGGAGAAGCCGTGGATTAAATAAAAAGGCTGTAGTTATCAGCAGGAGAGAATCCGTGGCGAAGAAAGGAAGGGAATGAAGAGACTGGAGCGACGGACGGCCTTATATAGGCAGGCAGCCAACAACGTGGAGGCGTTGGGATGGGGACCCACGCCGCCTCACACGGTGACTGAGCTGCAGGCTATGGACATATATATATATGTACGTAAGTAGGATTCAGTTAGCATTGGGAACCCGCTGCCAAATTTCTTGAAGATGGGCCCATCAACAAAGACTGTTGAAAAGTTTAATATGGCGGCCGACAGTGGCATCATACCACCGAAATAAGTACCAAATTTCAGCCTTCTACCTACACGGGAATTTAGAGAATTAGTGACGTTGGAAAGTTCAATATGGCGGCTGACAGTGGCGTCACAGCACCGAAATAAGTATGTACATTGGTTTCAGTTAGCGCGGGAAGCCGCCTACCAAATTTTGTGAAGATGGGGCCATGAATAAGAAAGTTCAACATGGCGGACGTTGTTGACCGTTATGGAGAATTTCGAAATGAAACCTGCTTTGTAAGTAAGCTGTAAGGAATAAGCCTGCCAAATTTCAGCCTTCTACCTACACAGGACGTTGGAGAATTAGTAGTGAGGAGTGAGTCAGTGAGGGCTTTACCTTTTATTAGTATAGATATACTTTTGAAATTTGAACATTACAATTCTGTGTCTGTTTTTTGCTCTGACTCATTGGTCCTCAAAGTCTATTAGATGACAGGCATTATTCAATATAGTTGAAGAAACCTTTACATCAAATCTCCTTTCATCTGCCAACTCTCTCCATAACTATATCTCTACACTGTGGCATCCACTAACTGAAGGTCTGTTCCAAATTTTCACTTTAAAACAACCTTCATGGTCTGGAACTTCACTGCTGTCCAAGAGACTGCAGAGTAGAAATCTTTTTATCAGCTCTTTTATTTCCCAACCACCCTGATCCCCCTGTTGCCCTTAAAAGACTCCTGCTATTCCCAATCTTAAAGAAAAACATTGATAGCCCTCACCCTACCCTCCACACTGTACAAAGCCAAGTTCTAGCCCTTTGGGAACCACATTAGACAATGAAAGTGTCGTTCTCAAGTACTGGGACACCAACCCTCTAGCACCTTAAAGACGTTTTCATTCTTCACCCAGTATACCATTTTTCTTTTCAGGTAGGAGGTACCTATAATTACTTTTCTAGGTACCTTACGCATATAAACAAGACATGCTTTCAGTACTGTTGGCTGCTTTCTACCCCACTCTAGGAACTTGATTTGAGCAACACTTCTTGAGTGCAATCTGGTTTTCACTAGGTTCTCCATTACACCATATGTGGAAGTTTAATGTACTGTATGTACAAATATACAAAAATATCAATGTTCACAAAAACAAATTGTATGTATATATGTATGTGTATTGTGGGGTACAGCCCGGACACAGACAGGCAGACATGTTCTTTCACCACACACACGCTTATTTACAACACTGTAATACAAGTGCACAACCCAGTGCCCAAGTCCTCTGACCGCCTCCACTCCTCTCCTTCGAGCTCCGCCCACTTCCACCCGACTCTTGCCCTCAACTGGAGGGAGGCGCCCTTTATGCACGCCCAGATGGGCTCCAGGTACTTCCTAAGGAGCCTCCACTGACACACCCCCATGTGGCGGAAGCACCAACTGTGTAGCCGGAAGTCCTCTAAACGTTCCTGCTCCTCTTCCTCCAGGGCTCCCAAGGCATTGGAGTGCCCCCTGGCGGTGACCACGGCTCCTACAGGGTTGGGCTTCCAAGCCCTCTACCTGTGGCATCCAATGGAACCAGGGTGGTGGCCCAAGATGGTCTGTGGAAGGTGCAAGCCCTCCTCCTGAGTGTCCCAGCCGGGTCACCACCTGTGTGTGTGTGTGTGTATGTGTGTATATATATATATATATATATATATATATATATATATATATATATATATATATATATATATATATATATATATATATATATATATATATATATATATATATATATATATATATATATATATATAGTTGAAATGAAATACCCCAACATCTTTTTAGAGACTCTAAAGTAATGACTTAATAAACTGATAAACTAGCTAACGCCCACCGTAGCATACAGTGGTGTAAGAATAGAAACAGAAAACGGTGAGAAATTAATTCAGAAATACTTCTTGAAAGACGAGTTGTGATTAGGTGTTTTGCTGGAGACGACAGATAATGAGTTGAAAGATCTAACCCTAGAAAAAGCCACATAGAGCAATAGTTTTGTAACATGTATCTTGGACTTCCTGGAAATGTGGACAGTAATATGATCATTTTGCCCAAACGTATGTTATTTTCAGCCTTTGTTTGCAGTGCATTTGATAGTCTTTTGTATTGTTCCACGCTCAGATCTTGTTGATGTAATCTGAGATAGTTGAGACTCGTGCCCTCTGTTTTAACATGCGCACCTACGACATACTGTTGGAATAGTTTGCTGCTGAAGTGCAAAATACTAAATGTATTCCTCATTGATAATCTGTACACATAAAATTGTCATTGAGTAAGCCTGATTCGGTTGGCATTTTTGTTATCGGAACATGTTGTAAATCTTTGTGCCAGCCAATGTCTCCGTAAGGAAATAAAAGTGGGTAAACCATAGGATCACAATTCATATTGAGAGTGGAAATCTGTTTACAGGAGTTGCCTCTGGGATAGATTGAAATGTCCCTTTCGGCAGGGGGTTCGCCATCTTCTCCGACAAAAATCACTGCAACATTGGTGTGACATGTCGGGGCCTTGTATTGTCATAAATCATGCCCAGGGTTTTCCCTGAAAACCATTTGTACAGATGCTGTTGGATTGGACTGAGCGACGTCATGCATGTGTTTGTATAATTTAGTGAAGGGGCTGATGGTTCTGAGCATGGAATCTAGCTGGAGAAGTACATTTTCTCTGCATGCAGAGCTTGCTGTATTTTGTAAGCGTATTCAGTAGATTGTGCTGTATCAGAACCATACAACTGTCCATATCCTGGAGAGGCAGAAGTATTAGCGTATAGTGGAGAGATTTGGTGATAAATTTACCTGTGTATTGTAAAACACTATGGTCCGTGGCCAGGAGGTTGAGTTATCTGTGCACCCATGGAAGCAAACGCTAGAGAAGAGTTGTATTCTCGAATGTGTTCACGATAATTTTTACCTTCTGATGTTTGCTGTGTAAGAAGCTCTTGTAAAGACACAGGTGGCTCCCGCAAAGGTGGTAAAGCTACTTTACTGTCGTGGCAGCACCTCGAGTACTTGTTGGATGTATTACGTTCAGCAGGCCAGTATAGTGCATGACAGAGTTTGCACTGCTGGTCTGGAGTCCCAATGTTGTACTCTTGGACGGGAAGACAGGAATGAAGTGAAGTACCACCTGTGGTAACGGGAAGAGGATTGTGTGTATGTCTGCTGAGACTACGTTGGTTTGGAAACGTTGCTTTGCAGATGTCGCAAGACTTGTTAATGAGTTTTGTTGTTGTTGTAGTCATACAATCCTATGTAGTGAACTTCTTATTCCATTTCTGGCACTCATAGTTGTAATGTCTCCAAATCTGTCCTAATGTGATGCAACAAAATCTACTGCCCTATGTCGTAGTGAGAGTGCATTGCCTTCGTCAACTGTTTGAAATAACCCATTGATAAGAACAGGCAGTTGCTAGATCCCGGAATAGAGATGACATTGTACAAAAACCCGTCGACAGAGAAGATATGGTCGTTCATTTTATACCAAAGGCTTAGGAAACAACCGCTGCAGTATAACACAAATGGCAAGGTGTATGGGAGGCCACAGGAAGCGTGGGGAAGGGTTTGGAAGAGGATGAATAGGAATCGAGAAATGCCGTGTCGGCTGCATGTGGACAGCACCAGTTTTGAAGTGGAAGCAGGACGAACCAGAAGAGATATATATTATATTATATTATTATATAAATTAATATATTATATTTTATTATATAATATTATATAATTAATTTATATAATATTATATATATATATATATATATATATATATATATATATATATATGATTGACTAGATAGACTGTTTTAAAAAATGTTTATGGCCTTGGGTTGAGCAGTGTGTGAACATATACAGAGGATGCTGCAACAGCTAACTGAGGTAGTGATTAATTTATTAATTAATGCCAAAGAAAGATGATTTCAGAGAACACTAAAATTACTGTGAATCTGCCATGATGTTTCATGCCAATGTGATAAGACTACTCAAGTGAGACTGCATTTAAAAGACAGTTGGAGTCTGTAATTTAGTGTAAGCAATATAATATCACCTGACCTCATTAGCCAATTGACGCTAGATAAGGAAGTTATAAAGAAGAAATTATTTAAATCTCCCCTTCTGGGACAAACAGATAATTTAAAATGAATTCACAAAATAAGAAAACATTGTCTTCTTATGAAAAGGGCTATGATAAACCTGAGCCAGCCAATGAAATCTAAATATGTTTCCTGGCAATACATTTTCTACAATTTTTCTTAATAGCAATATATATGTGAAATCAAACATGCTTTTAAATTGGGTTGCTGTAATATATCACATTCAACCATTAAACTGCAAAATGGACAAATCATTCAGTGACCACACTACGCTAAATCTGATTATTCACTGGAAATTTTCTATAGTCAAGCTAAAATATTTACACACACCTCAAGAGAGAGACTTACTAGAAAAGATACTAATATTTGGAATAATCAAACAAATACAAAAGCAGACAAGGAATTTGTTACAGAGAAAATGAGTAAATAGACACATAGAGAAAGATTACTTTTTTTCTTGT
>NW_024380516.1:0-31077 GCF_016835505.1 Polypterus senegalus | reverse complement strand
GTTAAAATTTGACAGGCCGTTATGCTAAGCTATGAAAAAGCCTTACCTTTTAAACCATGAGAAAAACATGCCTTCCTTCACAAAATAAAATGTCAATGTCAATGTCAATTTATTTATATAGCACATTTAAAATAACATAGTAATGCAGCACAAGTGCTTTACACTAATAGATAAAGAAAAATAAAAAACAATTAAACAATAAAACATAAATAGTAATAAAAATATAGAACATAAAATAAGATAGATAATAAATAGAAATAATGTTATATGATCACAAGAGGAAAACCATCAGTACTGAAGGTCCTGATACAAGTGGTATGGGCCATGTCCATCATCTGTTTGCAAAGCTGGCAAATATAAGTTTATTTGTGTCACAAACAGATCATTTGAAGCTGTTAGGTTTCCCATCACTAATCTTTTACTTAATTGCTGTTTGGATTTAACCTTATATATGAAGTGGGAGAGAACAGTCCTCAATAATGCACCAGAAAAACCTGAAAAGGTAAACAATTTTATTATTATGACATTCTAACAAAAACACTGAACTAATACAGATTTCATTAGATAAAATTATTTTCCTTAAAATAAAACAAATTTTTTTGCATGCCATGTTTCAGACTTGTAGTAACTCCATCTAGGCCACTGAGCCTTGCCTATGTCATCTTGCACAACTGATACTTAGTTCAACTTTGAAATGGATTTTTTCATATTTTAGTGGAAAGGGCTATTCTGGATGCTTGTGCATTTTAGTTATATTGTTTGAAAGTACAGTATGTGTTTCTATAATGATAATTTAATTGATGCATAACTTTCACCAAAATTGATGCCTAATGTGTTCTGGCAAACTTGCATCTTGAAAATGTTGGCTCATGGTAGTGAAATACTTTAAAGAGCCCTGAATTTTGGATCTCAGCCTTAAATGTGTGAGGGTTTCACATCCTGCCTATGTCTCATGGGTACTCCTTTTCCCATCACCCAAAGAGGTGAATGCTATCTTAAAGGGTGACTTAATTTGGGCCGGTGTCTCTGGGCACTCCTTGGTATAGTACTGCCAGGGTAGACAGCAGCTCCTATTGATACAAAACTATTGTGACCATGAGAGGGTGTTGTAACACCCCAAACCCAAATCACAACTTCATAGATACTAGTCCCAGTATAATAAAAATGTTTATTCACACAAAATGTCTTGTACAAAGACTTCCAAAGTGGTTTCAATCAAATCTAACATAACCGTCTCTTCTTTCTTCCATTCCTCCAGGCAAGTTTCATTCTCTTCCACCTGATTCTGACTCACCTGGATGAGGTTGAGCAGTCTCTTTATTTCAGACTCTGGGAGTATTTCCTGTGCTAATGCATTACACGAAGGAAGTACTTCGGGTCAATCGTACGTCCCAAAAAGTAGGTTGTGAGTCCCTTCAGCTTCCTTGAGTCCACCGGAATCCAACAGGGATGCCCCACAGGATCTGAGGTCCAAACATCCCCTGTAGGCATCTTTGTGGGAATCCCACAATTAGAACAATTAGAACAATCTAGGCGAGAACAGGCCATTCAGCCCAACAAAGCTCGCCAGTCCTATCCACTTGCCCTCCAAGAAAAGCGAGTGAGTTTGAAAGTCCTAACGTCTTACTGTCTACCACTACTTGGTAACTTATTCCAAGTGTCTATCGTTCTTTGTGTAAAGAAAAACTTCCTAATGTTTGTGCGAAATTTACCCTAACAAGTTTCCAACTGTGTCCCCGTGTTCTTGATGAGCTCATTTTAAAATACAAGTCTCGATCCACTGTACTAATTCCCTTCATAATTTTAAACACTTCAATCATGTCACCTCTAATCTTCTTTTGCTTAAACTGTAAGGCCCAGCTCTTTTAATCTTTCCTCATAATTCAACCCTGTAGACCTGGAATCAGCCTAGTCGCTCTTCTCTGGACCTTTTCTAGTGCTGCTATGTCCTTTTTGTAGCCTGGAGACAAAACTGCACACAGTGACTCTCAAGATGAGGCCTCACCAGTGCATTATAAAGGTTGAGCATAACCTCCTTGGACTTGTACTCCACAGATCGTGCTATATAACCTAACATTCTGTTAGCCCTTCTTAATAGCTTCTGAACACTGTTTGAAGTTGATAGCTTGGAGTCCACTATGACTCCTAAATCCTTCTCATAAGGTGTACTCTCGATTTTCGACGCCCATTGTGTATTCAAACCTAATATTTTACTTCCTATGTGTAATACTTTACATTTACTGACATTAAATTTCATCTGCCACAGATCTGCCCAAGCCTGTATGCTATCCAAGTCCTTCTGTAATGATATAACGGATTCCAAATTATCTGCTAATCCACCTATCTTGTTATCATCTACAAACTTAACCAGCTTGTTCTTATATTCCTATCTAAATCATTTATATATATTAAAAATAGCAGGCCCTAGCACTGACCCTGTGGAACACCACCATAACATCGGCCAGTTCTGATGAGGTTCCCTACCATCACCCTCTGCTTCCTGTGTCTGAGCCAATTCTGCACCCATCTAAAAACATCACCCTGAATTCCCACTTTTTAACTTGATGCCCAACCTCTCATGGCACCTTATCAAATGCTTTCTGAAAGTCCAGATAAATAATATCATAAGCTCACTTTGATCGTATCCTTTTGTTGCCTCCTCATAGAATTCCAACATGTTAGTAAAACACGACCTCCCCCTTCTGAACCCATGCTGACTGTTCAGAATAACTCCTGTCCTTGTCATGTGTTGCTCAATCTTATCCATAATATTCCTTCCATTAATTTTCCTGATGCTTGTTAAGCTTATGGCCTATAGTTGCTTGGATCTGCCCTGTCACCCTTTTATATAATGGGATGATATTTGCCATTTTCCAGTCCTTTGGAATCTCTCCAGTGCACAGTGACTTCCTAAAAATAAGTGTCAAGGGTTTATATATGTACTCACTAGCCTCCTTAAGAACACGAGGATAAATATTATCTGGGCCTGGTGATTTGTTTGATTTCATCTTATTTAATCTGAGCAGCACTTCTCCCTCTACAATTTCCAAATCCCTCAGTACCTCCTTAGTAGTTGTGTTTACCTCTGGCAGGTTATCCACTTGCTCACTTGTAAACACCTCAGAAAAATGTAAGTTTAGGCATCTGCATTTCATTGTCTGTATCTTTTAATTCCCCTTTACTATTCCTGATGAACTTGACCTCCTCCTAATTTTGTTTTTTTACTACTAAAATACTGAAAAATCTCTTGGGGTCTTCTTTCTTATCTGCTATATTCCTCTCCAACTGTCTTTAGCCTCTCTGATATCCTTCTTAATGGTTGCCCTCATGTTTCTCATACGCCTTACGGTTCTCTTTGCAGTCATTAGTCTTATATGCCTTATACAGCAGTTTTTTCTTTGAACTTCTTTTTTAAATCTTTATTAATCCATCGTGGAGATTTTTTTAGTTTCCTATTACTTCCAAATTTAGGTATGTATCTGTCCTGCATTACATGTAAAACATTTTTAAACCTGTTCCACTGCTCCTCGACTGTCTTCCACATTTAAAAGCTTATCCCAGTCTATCCTACTTAGACTTTGTCGCATCTGCTCAAATTAGCCCTACTAAAGTTCAACTTAACAATTTTAGTCTTTGCATCTGTACTCTTACAAAATACTGAGAATTGTATTACATTAGGTCACTTGACCCTAGTGGTTCAATCACCTCTAACCCTCAATTCTATCCGATTATTACAGAATACTAAATCCAGATAGGCTTCACCCCTTGTTGGTGCTTTAACATTGTGTTAAAAACAGTACGATTACTTCTAAAAACTCCTGCTCTTGTGCTCCTCCATCTGTAAGGTTATCCCAGTTAATATTTGGATAATTAAAGTCCCCCATGACTATAATATCCCCTGTAAACTTGCCTTTTTGATATTACTAAAAAGATGTGTGTTGAAATTACTGTCTGAATTGGGTGGTCTATAACACACTCCTAAAATGAGACCTTTTCCTAATATTTTCCAGGAAGCCACATGTCCTCACTAAGATGGGGCTCATCATCCAACTGAAGATGACTTACATTTAATTCCTGTTTGGCATAAACAGCAACCCCACCTCCTTTTCTGTTCTGTCTATCCTTCCTAAAAAATGTGTATCCCTCTATGTTACACTCATCCCCATCTTGTTATTTAGCCAGGTTTCCGTTATTGCTATAATAGACCAAGGATACTGCCACCTAGCGTAAGGAGGAGAGAATAATCAGCAATCCTTATCTCCCCGGTCCTTCCATTACAGTGTCCTCAATCTGTTAAGGATCTATGTTTGCATGCTGTCTGTTACACTATATATAATGGATGAATCTTGTAATTTTGTAGGCTATAATAATGGATAATAAATGTGTATATTCTCCATTGAAAGGCCTCCGTTAAAAAAATATGTATGCTTTTGGTCGTTTTTTGCTTTAGTTTTCAAATTACAAACTAATTCCCATCATATATAGAAAACAAATATTTTATGCTTTAAATAAACATTTTACAAAACTGAATTTTTTAAAAACCTTGCCCAGCTTTTTCCAGATCTTTCTACATTTGCATTCCAGAGCATACATCACTGTCTCCTATAAGTGTTACTCTTGTCTGTCTCTTCCATCCAGTTTATCTGCATTTTATCTTTTCTTCATTTGTCTGTGTAAAGTTCTATTAATACAACTTATATGAATGATATTTAAAGCTCTTATGTGGGCTTAATATTATACTTTCCATACTGTGATGCCTCTTGCACCCGCCAATAAAATCACTCACTATTGTGTAAAGATGACAGTCATGTTATTTCTCTACTGAAGCAGCATAAAGACATTAATTTTAGCACATAATGTCAGTCAGCCATGTATCAAAGAGAACAAAGGTTTTATTAATATAGGAACCAGCATTGTGTGGAACATTTTCTTTTGGCAATGAACAAAGATGTTACTACCAGAGAAAGTCTCTGTAAAGGTAATTGAATCATAGTAGAGCATGTCTGTTATGGGGCTGCACTCATTAAATGTAATCTAGCAAATCACCCTCCATATAATCTCTGTTGATCAGTAGAAAGAGTGGAAAATTAGTTTATTTCCTTTAACCAATCCATCAGTGAACCTGTAACAACATTTTACTTTAGATTCTGTTTTTACAATCAAGACTGAGAGGTCAGTGAAATTGGCCTTGCAAAAACAATGCGCATGCAATATATCAAAAAACCAAAAAACATGTACTTTTACAACCATTTTAATAATTAGATTTAGAATAAGTGAATTGAAATCCCGTATTTAGAACAAACTACAAGGACCACTCTGCCTTCTTACCACACAACTGTAATAGTAGTGCTTTCTGATAATACAATCATGGTTCTCAAACAATACATTTGTGGGTTTTGATAATTTTATGTATGTAGCATGCAATAAATTCTGAACAGTAGCCGCCTTGTTGCTCCTGTTGGTTTTACGGGTTCATTTCAGTATATGTAGAATGAATTTGACCATTTTAAATTATGTCCAATTAAAATATTTTTTTTGTATAGCGCACTTCACTGAGTGCAGGCACAGACCATTTCCCACTTAAAATATAGAATAGATTATACTACTTTACAAATACAGAACTGGTACACATATAAATAAGGATCTTTTTATAACAAGGTGGAAACTGATAAAACATAAAGGGAAACCAACAATATCTGTCTATTAATTAATTAAGAATTATGGCCAGTTAACAAGAGGGGGATTAAAATTTTAAAGAAAAGTCAGAAATAAACTCATAGTCCTGGGAACCTCAGCCCACTGGCTTCCTTCCCCCCAAGGTTGTCTATGGTGGAATTTTGGCTGGTCAGCCAATCTGATGACAAATGTTTCCATCTGACGATTACAATTCTTCTAATATGAGATGACTTTTCCATGTGCAGGAGAGCAGCCTAGCAAATATAATGCATAAATAAAACATAAATGCAGTATGCATACTGTAGCTAATCACAGCTTTAGTCAGGGTATGCTAAAAGTGGGGACTTCAACCTAGATTTAAAGCTGAGCTGAAGGAAATCTCTTATATATAGTAACACGTAAAAACCCTTCCACAGCTTCAGGGCCTTGTAATTAAAAGCTCAACCTCCCATTTTATTTATTAATCCTTGGGAAACTTAAATAGGCCACCTTCAGGTAAATAAGCAGGCCATTTGCTGTTTAAAAACTTATAAGGCTTTAATGGCATTATAAGTTAAAAGGAGGGTTTTAAATTCATTCCCAAACTTAACCAGGTGCCAGTTTATGGGCTTCAGAACTGGAGTTATGTGTTGTTTTTGTAATAATTCTTTAGCAGCATTTTGAATTAATTGACACCTGCATAAAGAATGATTAAAACCAGTGAAAATGCATTCCGTAGTCAATCCTACTAGAAATAAATGCATGGATGAATTTGGCGATATCATATTTTTAGAAAACACCTTTATCCTCCAAGATTTTTTGAAATGAAAAAAACATGTTTTGGATAGTTTTGTAATGTGTGTTTTAAATGACATTCTAGTGTCAAAAGATGACACCTGCATTACTGTGATTCAGTAAAACTAATGGTGGTTGAGTTAAAAGTGACAAAATGTTGTTGTCAGTATCATTCCCCAATCTACATTTCTGTATTTTTTCTGTATTCAGAGACAAGTATTAAGTCCTTTAACTCACTGACACAATTAACTAAGGAAGCATCAGAGAAACACCATTTGGTATAAAAGAAAGGTATAACTGGGTGTAATCTGCATATAAGTGAAAATTAATGCTATGTTTTCTGGTGATATTCCCCAAAGGAAGCATTTAAGTTTAAAACAGTAAAGGTCCCATACTGAACCCTGTTGAACACCATATTTAACTTTTCAGTATAATGATAGTACATTCAACACTTTTCTGTACATACTGGTAATCTATACTAATAAAGGCAAAGCCCTCACTGACTGACTGACTCCACTCACTCACTCACTCACTAATTCTCAACTTCCCATGTAGGTAGAAGGCTGAAATTTGCAGGCTCATTCCTTATAGCTTACTTACAAAAGTTAAGCAGGTTTCATTTCGAAATTCCATGTAACGGTCATAACTGGAACCTTCTTAGCATATATACGCCATAGCCTGCAGCTCGTAGCTGTGAGGCGGAGTTGCATCCCTCATCCACGCCTCCCACATAATTGAGTGCCTGCCCATATAAGGCCGTCCGTCAGCAGCAATCAATAGACACGCTGCCGCTAAATATTTGCGGTGAAGGACTGTGCTTATGCAAACGAAGATGAGATGGTCAGGGATAGACTAGTGTTTGGCACAAACTCAGCAAAGTGCAAGAGAAACTTTTAAGTGCGGGTCTTAGCTAACATTAAATAAAACGTGGACATCGCAAAATTGCACGAGATAGCACAAGCACAGCTGAGAACCTTCAATGCATGTACTCCGAGCGGCTCACATGAACTGACTTTGCAGGACTGGGAAAGGTAAACCCATGCATGCAGTTTGTGATGTCTCAGATAAAGGGGAAGACAAAGCTGCTTATTGATGCAGTAGGAAAGAACAACCCTTTGTAGACATATCAATAGAAAAGCAAGGTGAAACTTAAGTTTAAATTCGTCATAGACACGCTGCCACTAAATATTCACAGGCAAATCCACAACTTAATACGGAATGCCTGTTAAACATCTTAGATTCAAGAGTACAAAGTATTCATGGGTAGTGATCACTTTGATGAATGAAACCTGTTATCTTTACACGGTTGACAACGAAGATGAGATGATCGGGATAGACTAGACAAACACGGAATGTAACTTGAACACAAACACATCCTAAATACAACCTGATTGAAAGAAATAATGATAATCAAATCCTTGATGACAGCAACACTCATAAGTACAAAACAATTATTGGACAATCATGTCATGTTATTTTTAAAATGTTTCCGTTTCATTTTTCGTAACTTCTTTAACACACTATTTCTCTGTTTCAAGCTCAGGTATTTCAAGTGATTTAATAAATAAGAACCAATAAGAATGTATATTGCAGTGCACAGTTCTTTTCATATTTTAAGTACTGTATAATACAACATTAATTACTGTCATTTTATATTTATTATGTCACTCAGATATAAATATATTGTCAAGCATTACTGAAAAGGCTCAAATACATCAGTACAGAATTATACCCTAATTTATCCCTTAGAATTAACCCTGAGTCCATTTTGGGCTCAAAATTCAGTGTAAAAATGATTAACCCCAAGTTTAGTTCAAAGAAAACTGTTATGATCCATTATATAGTGTTAGGGTCCAAATAACACTTTGAACAGTATTCTGCTACCAATGTAGTAAATAAAATAACATAAATCTGAAAAAATAAGAATATTTCTATGGTCTCCCACTCTATGGTAACTCATCATAATCATAAATAAGATGGTGCCTTCTACCAAAAACACATTGGGGTGTAAACACCCGGGCCCATCCATTATCCAATCATACCCAATACAGGGTCACGGGTCTGCTGGAGTAACCAGGGCTGCAAGGCAGGAAACAAACCCGGGCAGGGTTTCGCCCACCGAGACACATACACACCTGTGACAATTTAGAATTGCCAATGCACCTAACCTGCATGTCTTTGGGGAAAACCGGGTCCCCGGAGGAAGTAAACCCCGGACTCCTACTGGGGCAGAAGTGCCCCCTGCCCCCACCACGCCCCCCGGTGTAAACAAAAGCTGAAAAACCAGTTTAGGAACAAACTGAAACTGAACCATTGGTGAATCAATCAATAGTGATGATAATGTGAACTTGTCATTAGATATTTACATGGATAGTGAAAGTGATGTATTTGGGACTGTATGACTGAACTGCTGTGATAATACCTGGTGACTAGTCAGGTGAAGCTTCAGCATGGTGCAAGTAGCAGCATGATAAAAGGCAAAATGATGGGAAAGAAAAGGAAGGACAAGAAAGACATTAGCGCCCTAAGCACTGTTCTCAATGTAGGAAGTAAGTAGAATATTTAGGGGAAAGGGATACATTTGGTCACATATTTTAAAAAAAACCATGGACAGACGTTTTTAACAATTAGCTTAGAATTGTCAATGTCATTGTCAATTTATTTATATAGCACGTTTAAAACAAATAAGTAATGCCGGGCCCAAAGTGCTTTAAAAATAGAATAAAGAAAAAAACAAAACAATAAACAATAAAACGAAATAGTAATAAAATATAGGAACATAAAAATAAGATAGATAATAAATAGAAATAATGTTTTATGATCAAAAAGAGGCCATCATTTACTGAAGGTCACGGGAATGCAAGTGAAAAAGAAGTGAGTTTTAATCTTGTTTAAAGTTCAATTGTAGACGACTCCTTTTTTGATGAGGTTAAAGATTTCCCACAGGGAAAGCAGCTGAAAAGGCCTGTCCCCTTGGTTTTACTTTTGGGAATAGGCAAACAAAGACAACTGACCAGAACATTTTAAGCACTTGGATGGTGTAAAACACACAATTCAGATAAATAGGCAGGAGAAGCCATGAAAGATTTAAAAACTAGCACAAGATTTTAAAATCAATTTGAAAACGGATAGACAGCCAGTCTAAAGAAGCAAAATAGGAGAAAGAGTCGTAACCTGTGTATTAGAGATTTGTTAATCCCAGAATACAGCGTAATTGAATAACCCGAGCGAAAAAAATAAAAAGCATGAGTAGCTTTCTAAGATCTTTATAAGATAAAAAACTTTATCTTACCCATTAAAGGAAGTTGGAAAAAGCAACCTTGACTACAGAATTTACTTGTTTCTAAAAAAGAGAGGTTTACTATCAAAGGTAACAAAGATATCGTACTTGAGGTTTGGCAAAAGCAGAGAAAGAGCCAGAAGTGGACCCACTTTTACACTTGTTTTTTTTTTGATTTAGATCAAGAAAATCATTAGCCATCCAGGATCTTAGTTCCAGCAGACAGTTGTGGAGTTGATTTGTTGCAGAGTGGCAGATGGAATATAAACCTGAGTATCATCAGCATAGCAGTGAAAAGAAATGTTAAATTTCCTAAAAATCACTCAAATAGGAAGGTATATAGAGAATAAAATATGACCCAAAAGGGATCCCTGAGAAACACACATATTTTGAGAGGAGCAGTAGATGAAAAGAGGAATTTAAAGTCAATGAAAAGTGTCTACCAGTTAAATATGACCTAAACCCAGTTAAGAGCAGCCCTTTAACCCCAACAAGATTTTGAGCCGCATCAGCAATATTTCATGGTCTATAGTGTCAAAGGCAGGGGATTTCAAAGAGGACAAGGACTGCCGCATCACCTGAGCCAGTAAAAAGAGAGATTGTTGAACACTTTTCAGGAGTACGTTTCAACATCATGATAACGCCTAAAACCAGATTGGTAGATCTCAAATAAATTATTGGAGTTAAGGTGATTGACCAATTGATTATAAATAATTTTTCTAAATTTTGCCAGAAATGGAAATGAGAAATTGGACGAACGTTGGTTAAAACTCAGGATCTAAACCTGCCTTTTTGGATGGGGACGGACTGCAGCATGTTTAAAAAAAGAGGGCACAAACCCGAACTAATAGAATCATTATAATGGCTAGTAAAGATGGGCCCAAACATCAAGGCTTCCTGGCTGGTGGTACAATATCAAGGTGGCTGGAATCTGGGTTTAAGGGTATCAATAGTTCTTTAGGGATTGAAAGTGAGACTTGATCAAAGGAATCTAGAACAATGTCATGATTAACAGTAGGAAGTTCATAGAGTTTGAACAGTGCCACGCTGGATACCTATCAATTTTGCTCACATGAATGAACAGTGCTATTTAATCCCATCATAGAATAAGGGGGAATGGCCACATTAATTGAATTAAATAAAACCCTAGGATTGTTTGAATGACGGGATACTAAATCGGCAAAGAAGTCATGTTTCAATTCCTTAACTTCAGCCTGGAAATTGAAAAGAGAAGTCCTGAAAATTTGTTTAGAGATAGTCAGTCCATTTTTTTCCAACGCCGTTTAGCAGTTGACAGGCGGGGCAGCAGTGATCACATAGTTTCATTTTAGCCAGGAGCAGGTCTTACCTTACCTTACTCAAAAACCAAAAAATCTTTACCTTAAATTATGTTATTGAAACCAATCTCAGAAATGTTTAAAGAATTCACAATCTTGGACAACCTGGAAGTGCTCCATGCCATCTTTTATACGGTCAAAATGATGATGTCACATGTTATACTAATGGTGTTGGACATGTGACATGGTACCAAGCAGGCTAAACCACAAACAAAGTATAAAATAGTGGCATTTGTAGAGAATGGGAGTGTCAAAATGAAAAATAAGATGTGAAAAAATTTTCACTATGCAAAATGAAATTAGAACTAAAAATATGGACAGAATTATAATCTGCATATTACACAACAAGCAAGTAGAATAATGCAAAAATTAAACACAAATAAAATTCTGCACCATCATAAAAGAATTTGTTTCTCAATTGAACCAGAAAGTAAAAAACATCTAAATGCTTGCGTGTACTTCATTTCTCCCAATACAATGTGACAAGAAAGAGAGGAAAGACTTTGACATACAGAATGATTCAATGCGACATGACTGAACCAACCATGTGTTTTGCCTGTTCTACAATATACTGTATATTTTCTAATTTGTGAACAAGCTTTATCCATTGCAGAGATACTTGAAACATTATGTACCATTAACAATTTAGACCATGGTGAGACAACTGTCCACAGATTCCGCTTAATATAGGGAGCTCAAAAACCATAGTAAGAACTTTATTAGGTTGTGCTCTTTTATACAAACTTGGACTAGCATATCCTTAAAATGCAATCAATATCAATAGGGGAACCACTGCTTTCTGCAAAAGATGTATTATTTTTTTCAATTGACCATAGTGGCTAAATTAATCATTGGCAAACTTCATCAGTTCGCTTGAAAACCCTCCAGCTCCACTCCTTTTGTTTTTGTGTGTACAGTATGTTTACATGTAGCCAGTTTTTGATAACAAAGGCCCAGTGAAAAAGGTGAGTGAAAAATGACACTGCATTTAGCCCATTCAGAAAACAGAAGGATGCATGAATTGGTTACTAATAAATTACTTTTGAAATATATAAGAGGTATTTTAGTGAGTTAATGTTAATGTCAATTCCATATATATTTTTTAGTTAAGATAAGTGTATGGCTTTGAACTGATACAAAGAATATATAAAAAGATAATGAAAGGCTGTACCTTTTCTAGCTAACATGTAAATTGAATAGTCCAGCTACTTTGCAATAATTCTGTTGTAACAGTAAAATAAATCCACAGTGTCTTCAAATGGCAAGGTATAAGGGCACACAGTTTTTGAATGTACTTAGCTTTGTACATATATTAATGTGCATGATATCACATACAGCAGCAAAAATATTAACACATTTAGCAACTAGAATAACAAACCAAAGATGTAGAAGCATGAAACTGCAAGATCTATATCTGTATATATATATAGTATATTTATATATATATATATATATATATATATATAAAATCCATCGCTGTCCGTAGTCTGTCTGTCTGTCTGTATGTCTGTCCGCTTTTCACAAGAGAACTGCTTAATGGATTTATATCAGGTTTATTTCTATAATGTGCTTGTACATTGTACATGTTGACTTTAAGCGATTTGTCTCATCAAGCAAAGTATCATAGTTCGACTTATGGTACTCATCTATTAGTGCAGATCCTAAAGAGTAGCTAGGACCGAAGGACTTCGAGTCAGCCAGTCGTGTCCCCAGATATTGGAGTGTACCTTGCCTCCGTTAGTCTAGCGATACCTGTTTGTTCAACAGACTTTATCATGTACAGATTGTTAAGGAGTAATGTTTGATGTTTTTGAGAGAGATCTGAGCTACGTGTGTTTTAGAGAGTAGCTGCTGACCAGATATCACGACCATGTGCTTGTCTCCCCACGTGGAAGACGCTCTCCCTTCAGAGCTGAACACGATCACATTAATGCCAACATTTGACATTGAGAATACTTACCTTCTGCTTGGCCAGAATTACATTTTTACAATTTTTTATTGATTTTTAAAGTTTGTCCTGTTTCACTACTGTAGTTTTATGTCAGAAATCTTTCATTTTTGTGTGTAAAATTTTCTCTTCATTTCTATGAACTTTTAATTTGAACTTCCCAAAAAGTTTAAACTAAAGATATTTGCACTGTGTAAATTTTGTGTACACTACATATTAAGACCTGAACCTTTCTGATATTTTAAAAGTAACTAGCTACATGAGCCAGAAAAACAATGACTGTGATTTAATTTATGATCAGTTTAATCTATGTTTATAATGCACATTTCTACTTATTAGCTCAGCACTTTAAACAATATTACAAATATAGTATAATGTGGTTGAATTAAAACACAAAATGACATTAGAGAATGTTAAACACAAAAACACTTTTCCACCTATTCTTTTTACCCACTGAGCAATTTCACGTCAAGTGTGGAGCTAGTGACTGAAATCAGGAACTAAAGCTATACAGGATGCCAGTCAATCTGAAGACATGTAGTGATCAGTCACACAGGTCATAATAGATAAGAGTTACAAATTAACATTCAGGACTTTGGTATGTGAAAGGCACTGGGAGAATGTGTAAACACCTAAAGTGCAGCAATTTAAACACTAGGACAATGGAAATGTGGGGCAACAGTGCAAATCACTACACACCGGAAAATTCTCTTAAATATACACATGGCCAGATTAAGGAGGGTGGGAGTCCCTGAGCTGGAGGCATTTGTTTGGCCCTCCTTTACAAACTCACAGTATTACAAAATACTGAGTGGACATCAACTTCAAAGTCTCAGAGTCACACAGAACAAAGTAAATAACTGCCTTGAGTCTTACATTTAAAATGAATGACAAAAATATGAAGAACAGAAAAAATATGGGCTTACTTTCTAAAATTATGAAAGACAAAATGTGCTGTATCAAAGCTTTTATCTTTAATTAATCATTGCTGCACAAGTAACCAAGGATCCATCACCACTGGCACCTTGCTCTAAGTTATTAAATCTGTGTGCTTGATCTTCCTTTCACATGCTTCTTTTGATTTTTTTTTACTATAACCTATGCTGTATGCTTTACTATAACCTATGCTTTATAATTTCTTTTATGTTGCTGTTAATGAAAATGGAGGGAATACCTAAAGATCATTACAAGGTAACACTTAGTATATTTAGTAACCTCATTTATGAAAGGCAAACAGACTCACCATGCCACAACTTATCTAATAAATAAGCAAGAAAATTTGTGTATCCGATGTTCATCACAAAGCAATCACCAAGTGAGAGGAGGAATAAATATCCAAAAGCTAGCTTCGGTGATTAATAAAAAAATATAAAAAATGTAATTTGGAAAAAATTTGTTATCAAGGTTGTGAGAAATATGTCAATACTGTCACGTCATCAACACGTAATCAAGGCTACTATTCTAACTGGAATCGGTAAGGGAGAGGACGTTTTCATTCCACTTATACCTATGATTTCCAATGAACTCCCTTCTGAATTAAAACGACTTGCGTTTTGCCTTTGCAATTTCCATAAATAAACCAAGGACAACCACTTAAAATTGCTGGAGATTTCCCCAAAGCACGATGCTTTTCACACAGCTAGATATATGTCACCTGGACCAAGAAAGAACCAAGTAGGACCAAGAAAGAATTTATATGTTCTTTCTTCTAATGGCAAAATGAAAAACATCATGTATAATAAGGCACTCTAAATGATTTGTACTGTATAATCCGTTATTCCTTAATAATGGCATTTTGACTTTTGAACAATGTTTGAATAATAAATTAATTGCCAAATAATAAATGGAAACTGTTTATGTTTTTTCCAACCCGAGCAACAGTAGGGCTTGCCTGCTAGTATAAAATATAAATGGCTTCTGACTTTGGATCATTTGCACCCAAAAGCAAGAAAGGCACACAGCATAGCAGAGGGCTGGACGCTCATATGGGGAACTAAAGCAACAAGTGCATTTTGTAGTCCTGCAAAGCATCATGCGATGCTGAAAAAAATACTATTTGCCTAAGCTGGCTAAAACAAGGTTGCTGATAAACCCAGCAAATTCACTGTGATAAATGCCTTATTGGGGGCTCCCTACAGGTAGGGGCCCAGGGCTACTGCCCCAGTATCCCCTTGCTATAATCTGGTTTTGAATATACATGAATGTACAGGTTTTTAAACACTTTGCAATGGATCACAGTGAAGGAAAAATACAATACAATGGGGTCTTGCAAAGATGCCGGCGACTGGTGTGGCTGGCCGGTCTGCTCGCTCTCTAGTCTGTGTTTTAACTTTGTTTTTATGTTTTAGTTCATCCAAACGATCACTGTCCTATGATCAGGAGTCTTTACTAAACATATTTTCTGGCCTGCTTTCCTCTCAATTTTCATCTTCTGATTGGAATTTTTGTGAACCTCCACCTTTGTTTTATTCATCTCCTGACTTCTTCACCTGAACGCCGGTGTTTACCTGTATCAGTGAGTTGAATGCCCTTGGAGACATAAGCGCACCTGCCGCTTGTAGGAAAAGAGCTGGAATTGCTGTTAAACAACGCCGACTCAAGTCCCAGAGCTTTGTTTCTCGATGCCTGCGAGTTGTCTATGACCCATCTTCTCCTGCTCAGGAATCCATCACTGATTTATGGGCGCTGGACACCGGATTTAATTTCTCCATTTCAAAACAGCATCACTTTTCCTCGGTGTGCCAATCTTCGCACACTCACCCGTGCTCATCCTGCAACGAGCTCTTCTACTTCTATCAAGGCTGCTCTCCTGAACGTGAGATCAGTGTCTAATAAAACTTTTATTTTGCTAGACTTTATTACATTAAATAATCTGGATTTCTTCTTCATCACTGAGACTTGGATTTTAAATGGTGACTCTTCATGTTTTACTGACTTGGTTCCTTCAGGTTATTCATTTTTAAACTCTCCTCGTTTGACTCGTCGTGGGAGGCATTGCCACTGTTTTTAAAAGTATGTTCTTGTGTCGGAGCCTTACAAGGGGTCCATTTAGGAGCTTTGAACTTCAACTTTTCGAAGTGTGTAGCTCCTCTTCTTTGCAGTTTGCCGTGGTTTATAGACCTCCTGTAATTAATGATACTTTCATTTATGAATTCTCTGATCTCCTTGCTGATATCACCTTCTCCCATGACAAAATATTTATTGTTGGGGATTTCAACATTCATGTTTGCTGTCAATCGAAACCTTTGGTCAAAGACTTTTATCACTATTGTACTCATTTGATTTTATATAGCATATTAATACACCAACTCACTCTCTCGGTCACACCCTTGATCTCATTCTTACTGTGATATTTCAGTGAATAGTATTAACCTTGAAAATAAGGACTGAATACCAGGACAGAACACACAAATTGATTTTCTGTGGTGACTAAGTTCAAGACTTGTTAACAAACAGAGTTTTTAAAAAGTAATAATACCCAATTCCAGTGCCTGTTGTAAATCATGTATGGTGGTGTTTATAGCATCTTACTTGTTAATTGAGTTAGAGTTTTTAAGCATGGTACGTGAGTGTGTACAATAGTCTGTGTTGGGTTAATTACACAGGATAGATAGGATTAGAAATGGGTACATTAGAGGGTCAGCTCAAGTTGGACGGTTAAGTATCAAAGTCAGAGAAGCGAGATTGCGTTGGTTTGGACATGTGCAAAGGAGAGATACTGAGTATATTGGGAAAAGGATGTTAAGGATAGAGCTGCCAGGAAAGAGGAAAAGAGGAAGGTCTAAGAGGAGGTTTATGGATGTGGTGAGAAAGGACATGCAGGTGGTGGGTGAAACAGAGCAAGATGCAGAAGACAGGATGATATGGAGGAAGATGATCCACTGTGGCAACCCCTAACAGGAGCAGCCAATAGTAGAAGAAGAAGGTGTGGGTATTTAAACTGGTGTTATATGGGGTTGCTACAAGATAAAAAGGTGGATCAATTCTAGATAGAGAGAGAAAAAACAGACCAACAACAGTAAAGACAAATCAAGAAAAAATCATTGGAATGTATTCTGATTACCAAAGTTGGGTCAGATAGCATTAGATTTGCTGAGCAGTATAAAGGACAGGATTGATGGGTATTTGTGAGGTATCCAGAGTGTAGCGCATCACTTAAAGGACTAGAGGCCAAGAGTGAGCTACGGTGACCGGTTAAGGTGGCAGCTCTGGTTGTGTGGTGACCGACTGAAGTGACAGATCAGCATTGTGACAGGCTGAGAAAGACGATCTAGAGTGACCAGCAGCTGATCCTTGGGTCCTGACTGAAAGAAAGGGAAATACATTAGGAATGTATTATTTAGATTTTAAATTTATTTACTTATTTATTTATACCATGGATATTTTCGCAGACCTGAAGATGATTGTTTTCAAAGACATGATTTTAAAGAAGAATTTATTGATTTTAATATATGCACTATTGGCAGGTTAATTATTTGTTTTAAAAATGAACTTCTTTTGCAGAGGAAGTCTTTCCTGTCTCCTAATTTGCCCTGGTCCATCTTGGGACATGACTACTGATATCACAGAACAGAAGGTGGTGCCAATGGCTGTGGACAAAAGGACATCATACACCTTAACTAGTTCCCCTCAATCACAAATACCGTAGTAGGGAGGATTTTGGGCACAGAACACCCAGAAAAGGTATACTCCATTTACATTATGATAAGTAACATATGATTTCTGGTAACACTGATTATTGCTGACTGGACAAGAACAACATGAGAGTGATCAAAAATCATCTATTTGTTTTGCTTTTTTCCTTATAGTGGCTTTTTTTAAAATGAATTAAATGTGAAAAATCAGATTCTAAATTTTATAAACTGAACTTTTGTTCAGAGAAGGTTCCTGAATTGCTTCCAGTGCTGCTGGAGTAGGTACTGCATCATTGGCATACTGAATTGGATAACCAAGCTAGAAAAAGGATGGATGAAATTCACATTTACTTATGATTCTTTCTTGTTGTCACACACGTGTGAGTAGGAGGCAGCTAATGGGATTATGTGTAATGAAATATCTGACCAGGGGGCGGCAGAGTGTGCTGGCTGTCTTTCTCAGTTCCCTACAGACCTTTCCCGGGAAATCCTGCAAGGTTATGGAGTCTCAGAAGATGTCACTTCCGAAGCCAGCCCCTTTGTTGATGTCACTTCCGAAGCCGCCCTTTTGATGACGTCACTTCCGAGCCGGCCCTTTGCTGACGTCACTTCCGAAGCCGGTCCCTTTGCTGACGCCACTTCTGGTTCCGGCCATTTTGATGACATCAGTTCCTCTCCAGGGGCCTCGTATAATGCCGTGCATAGAATTCGCACTATAACATGACGTAAGCACAAAAGCCGAAATGTGCTTATGCACAGAAAAATCTAGATGTAGGAATTTGTGCGTACTCCAACTTCCATATTCTTCCGCTCCATAAATCCCGGTCAACGTGAAAAGTAACGCTTGTGCACGCACCTTCTGTCCCACCTCCAACTCCTCCCAGAATTATGCCTCTATGAATATGCAAATCAATATAAATTGCCCTTAAGCTCAGCCTTCAGTGAAAAGACAATGGAAAAAGCAAGAGGGAAAATGGAAGACTTTCAGTGAATACCAAGTGGAGGCAAGGAAAAACGTACAATTTGTTGGTTTAAAGAGTGGTATAAACAACAAAATGGCCTGACATAGTCGCACAGTGCCCAAAATAAAAAAGAAGTTGTCACATATCAAAGTCCCCGTGAAAAGGCGAGTCGTAGCTCACCATCTGAGTGTCATATGAAAGCGTATTAGGGTAAAGAGAAAAAAAAAGGCACGCAGTAGGAAAAAAGCACGAAATGTCAACTTCAATCTCGAAATTTCCACTTTAATTACATAGTTTATTTTGTCACTAGTAGAATAGCCGCGCTTCGCATGGCGGAGAAGTAGTTTGGTAAAGAAGGTACAAAAAGAAAAGGAAAAATTTTAAAAATAACGTAACATGATTGTTAATGTAATTGTTTTGTCATTGATATGAGTGTTGTTCTCATATCTATCTATCTATCTATCTATATATATATATATATATATATATATATATATATATGTTGTTCTCATATCTATCTATATATATATATATATATCTATCTATCTATCTATCTATCTATCTATATATATATATTGTCACGCGACTTGAGTAGGAGGCAGCGGACTGATTCGATAGCACCTGGGAAACCATTAGCGCCAGGGAATGGCGGGTATTAACTTTCTCCCTCTGCTTCCTCGTAGAAAGAAAGACCTTCCTGCACCATAGGCTTGGATTGACGCAGTGCGGTACTTCCGCTTCCTCCGCCATCTTGCCCTGACGCCATCCTTCCCATCCTCCCTTGCGGTCCTTCCCAGCATTCCTCCACTTCCGCTCCTCCCCAATAAAATGGCGCGACGCCAGGAGTCGGCGCGACTATGAACTGTTTGTTTATAATTTTGACCTGTTTTTTTTTCTGTATACAATATAACGGGGCCGGAAAAACCCCAACCTTGTTACTGTCTCCTCGGTCCTTTACAATTGGCGTAGTCGGCAGGATAGAGATCCCGGAATGGCGGAGGGACAGGACCTCAACACAGTGCTGCAGTCCATGAACGCCCAACTCCAGGCGCTGCAGCAGGCGCAAGCCACCACCACCCGGGAGCTGGAAGCCACGAAGGCCAGGTTGGTAGAGGCCCAGCGGCCGAGGCCAGACCCGCCCAAGCAGGCGCCTCCTCCTTTGGTGCCGATGGTCCCGTCGGAGGACATCGAGGCTTACCTGGGCGTATTTGAGAGGACGGCCACCCGGAACGAGTGGCAGCGGTCCGAGTGGGCGTCCATTCTGGCGCCATACCTGAAGGGACCGCGCAGCGGGCCTATTATGACCTCCCTGAGGAGGAGGCCGCTGATTATGACCTCCTCAAGCCCGAAATACTGGCCCGCTACGGCATTAACCCGGGCCAGCAGGCGGCTGAATGGAGGAACTGGGTCTTTGACCCCGAGAAACCTGCCCGCCCAGGCGTTCGAGTTCTGGGGCAAGATGGGCCGCTGGCTACGGCCAGAGGGAACCCAGGCACGGAAAGTGGTTGAGCAGGTGGCCTGTGAGGGCCTGGTCAATGCCATGCCCAGTTCCCTCGCCCAGCAGGTCCGGGGACACGCCTACAGAACATGTCGGGCCTCCTCGGCGTCCTGGAGCGTCAGTTGGCGGTCCTCCGACTTGGGGGTCAGAAAAGCCTGCTCGGGGAACCGACAGGGGCGAGGCGGCCACCCGAGCCCTCTCGGCGCGGAAGCGCCGCCGAGACCCAGAGAGAAGGCGGGACCGCCGCGCTGTTTCAAGTGTGGCGAGACCGGTCACCTGCTACCAACCTGCCCCCATCACATCGCCCCGGAGCCTATGGACTGCACCTGGACGTCGTCGGAGAGGTATTGTACCCCGCCGCATCCCTTGGCGAGTCCGAATCACGGGAGTGGTGTTGCTAAATGGGCACGCCGTGGTGGCTTTGTTTGATTCCGGCAGCAACATTACCATTGTTGCTCGCCGTTTTGTCTTACCGCAACAGTGGTTAAAACAGCATTTGTTGGTCACCTGTGTGCATGGGGGGACTAGGTCATATCGTTCCGCTCCACTGCTATGTCACCTGGAAGGGGAACCAATCCAAATGACGGTCGCTGTGTTACCTGACCCCCTTCCCAGTGATTTTGGGACAAGACTGGTCTAAAAGAATCAGCGGTAAGCCATTCGCCGCTCCCGGGGCCTCGTTGGATCTTGTTATGAGGGGAAAAGGCACCCCTCCCGCGGCCTCCACGCCGTGCACAAGGGCAGGCCCTATGGGCGCTGGTGTCTCGGGGACCTTTTCGTGGCTACGGACCTTGACCCGAAGATTCCGCCGGAGAAGGGACTAGCCAGGAACTCTTCCCGGCCCAGGCCCCAAGACTCTCGCGCCTGGACCATCAATTTCGTCCACGCCGCCTCCTTTAAGAGGGAGCAGTGGAATGATGACTCCCTGCGCTTTGCCGGAATGCGTCGTTCTGCCTAACAGCTCAACAGCGGACGGATCCACACCGCTGGGAACCCTTCTTTGTCCTTGAGAATGATCTGTTGTACCGAGTGGCTACCCATGAGGCGAGGTGCGGAAGTTGTTGCTAATTCCGCGTACCTTCCGGCGGGAGATATGCGAGTTGGCACATGCTCACCTCCTAGGCGCCCACCTCGGGGCCGAAAAAACACTGGAGAGGATTAAGCTCCGCTTTTACTGGCCTGGGATCAATGAGGAGGTCCGGCGGTTCTGTCAATCCTGTCCGGAGTGCCAGACCCGCCAGATTCCTAGGAGGGACCGTGCTCCTCTAGTCCCTATTCCCCTCGTGGACATCCCTTTGAAAGGATAGGGGTCGATTTGGTGGGACCCTGGAGCCCTCAACCCGTGGCCACAAGTATATCCTAGTCATGGTGGACTATGCCACCCGGTACCCAGAGGCGTTCCCCTGCGCCCGCTAATACTAAAAGCATCGCACGGAACTGGTTAATTTGTTTTCACGCGTGGGCATACCCAAGGAGGTCCTCACGGACCAGGGTACGCCCTTCACTTCGGATACGTTCAAGGAGGTAGCCAAATTACTGCAGATAAAGCACCTGAAAGCGTCGGTCTATCACCCGCAAACTGACGGGTTGGTCGAACGTTTAATCAGACGCTTAAGCAGATGCTGCGCCAAGGTAGTCAGCGACGGCAGGAACTGGGACCAGCTCCTCCCGCTCGTGCTTTTTGCCTACCGGGAGGTACCCCAGGCCTCTACAGGCTTCTCCCCATTTGAATTGCTATACGGGCGACAACCCCGGGGAATCCTCGACATCCTAAAAGAAGGCTGGGAGGCCGAGGCTCTTCCCTCCTCTAACATTTTGGAGCGTGAGCGCCTGCGCGACCGACTCACAAAGATCAGGCCCCTCCTAAAAGAGCACGTGACTCAGGCGCTAGCAGCGCAGGCCCGGTGTTACAACCGCAACTCCGTCCTCAGGGAGTTCCGCCTGGGACCGAGTTATGGTGCTCGTCCGACCTCCCACTGCTGCTCGCCACTGGCAAGGGCCTTACGAGGTTAAGGAGAGAAGGGCCTCGTCGACTATTTGGTGAAACAGCCCAATCGTCGACCGAGTGAGAGGATCTATCATGTCAACCTGTTAAAGCCCTGGAGAGATAGAGAGGAGCTCCCCAGCTCCCATAGGTCACTCTCCCTTTTCGCAAGCACAACTGCCCTTAACCTCGGCGAAGAGCTGACCCCCAAGCAGCGGCAGGAGTTAGCCCAAACACTCCGAGCCATCCCCGAGGTAGTGAGCGAGTCACCCGGCCGGACCGCTGATTGCCCACGATATAGTCACGGATCCCGGGTAATCGTCCGGGAGAGGCCCTACCGACTCCGGAGGCAAAGCGCGCAGAGGTCGAACTGGAGGTGAAACGTATGTTGGACATGGACATAATTGAAGAGAGCCATAGTCCCTGGTCCAGCCCTATTGTCCTCGTCTCCAAGCCAGACGGCTCCTGGAGGTTCTGTAACGACTTTAGACGTCTGAATCAGATCTCCAAGTTCGATGCCTACCCCATGCCCCGCATTGACGACCTCCTTGAGCGGCTGGGTACGGCTCGGTATCTGACTACCCTTGACATGACAAAAGGGTATTGGCAAATTCCTTTAACGGCATCCGCAAAGGAAAAACGGCCTTTAGCACCCCTAGCGGGCACTGGCAGTACAAGGTCCTCCCATTTGGGCTGCACGGGGCCCCGGCGACCTTCCAACGTCTGGTAGATAGAGTGCTGAAGCCCCACCAGTCCTATAGTGCCGCCTACCTGGATGACGTTGTCATCTATTCCGCACCTGGGAGGAGCATCTACTGCAGGTCGCAGCTGTCCTCCGAACACTGGCTAAAGCCGCCTCCGCATAAACCCCGGAAGTGTTTTTGGATTAAAGGAGGCCAAATATTTAGGCTACCTCGTGGGACAAGGACAGGTGCGCCACAGAGCTCCAAAGTTAAAGACATCTTAGAATGGCCCGTCCGTACCAAGAAACAGGTGCAGGCTTTCTTGGGGCTTATGGGTTACTACCGCCGGTTTGTTCCCGTTTCTCCAAAGAGCAGCACCCTTGACTGACCTGACAAAAGGGCGCCCCTATAATGTGGTGTGGACCGACAAAGCAGAACACGCGTTCAGTGACCTAAAGAAGGCCCTAACGTCGGCACCTGTGTTACGGACGCCCGATTTTGGGCTCCCGCTTATTCTCCAGACCGACGCCGGACACAGGCCTGGGTGCCGCTGAGCCAAAGCGTCGATGGTGTCGAGCACCCTGTGATGTACCTTAGCCGGAAACTGATGGACCGGGAGACCCGGTACGCGGCAGTGGAGAGGGAGGCCTTGGCCATTAAGTGGGCAGTGACCCACCTCCGTTACTACCTGCTGGGTCGCGACCCGCTCTGGTGACTGATCACGCTGCACTTCAGTGGATGTCCCTACACAAAGAGTCGAATCCTGGGTCACCAGGTGGTTCCTGGACTTACAGCCGTATAAGTTCACTGTCACTTATCGGCGGGCACCCTTCAGGCCAATGCCGATGCCCTCTCTCGTATTCACGACCTCTCGGTTAGGTCCGCCCACCTGACGGTCCTGGGCTAAGGGGATCGTGGTCACGCACGCAGTAGGAGGCAGCGGATTGATTCGATAGCACCTGGGAAACCATTCGCCGCCAGGGAATGGCGGGTATTAACTTTCTCCCTCTGCTTCCTTGTAGAAAGAAAGACCTTCCTGCACCATAGGCTTGGATTGACCGCAGTGCGTTTCTTCCGCCCTTCCTCCGCCATCTTGCCCTGACGTCATCCTTCCCATCCTCCCTTGCGGTCCTTCCCAGCATTCCTCCCCTTCCGGCTCCACCCCAATAAAATGGCCGCGCCAGGAGTCGGCGCGATTATGAACTGTTTGTTTATAATTTTGACCTGTTTTTTTTCTGTATACAATATAATGGGCCGGAAAACCCCAACCCTTGTTACTGTCTCCTCGGTCCTTTACAATATATATATATATATATATATATATATATATATATATATATATATATATATATATATATATATATATATATATATATATATATATACCCGCGCTTGGCAGTGGAGAAGTAGTGTGTTAAAGAAGTAATGAAAAAGAAAAGGAAACATTTTAAAAATAATATAACATGATTGTCAAAGTAATTGTTTTGTGTATTTGGCGCAGCGCCACAAAGTTTTTTAGCAAAATCTAGCTGCATCAGAAAATGTACCACGATGTCCGACACGCCTCCTTTTTACTGTTTTCTCACAGCTTGGATTGCTGCTGTCATATATATATACACACACACACACACACACACACATACATACATATATATATATATATATATATATATATATATACACACATATATATACACATACATATCTTCATATCTACATATCTATATACATATCTACATATACATACATATATATATCTATATATATACACATACCTATCTACATCATATATACACACATATACATACATACACACACACAAATTATATATATGTGTGTATGTATGTATGTGTATGTGTGTGTGTGTGTATATGTGTGTGTGTGTGTGTGTGTATATATATATATATATATAATGTAGATAGGTGTGTGTGTATATATATATATATATATATACATATACATATATATATATACACATACATATACTTGTGTGTATGTTTGTATGTGTATATATGTGTGTGTATAGCTTTGGTCACTGAGTGCAAGGGAAAAATAATAAAATATAGTCTATAAGTTATTAAACAGTAAAACATTAACGTTTTAAGAAGTACAGGTACATTGAGCACTACTGGAGTGGTTATGGTAAACTACATTTTAAAGACTGTGTAACACAACAGGTAAGTAACTAACAGCAGCTAAAATGTATATGGATCATCTCTCGGTAGTAGATCCCTTTTGAAAGGCGCTACACGACGGCTGTGGTATAGAAATTACATTTTCTATGTGAACGCTCAAATTTGTGCCTCTGGTAATGTGCCTTACCGGCATTTAAAGAAAATTAGTTTTGTGTCCTCTGCAGTGTTAAGAGAGAAAGGCTTTGGTTTGGGATAAAAGGAAAAAGGTGTAAAGAAAGGAAAGTTGCCTTTTTCTTTTATATAGTATAGAGAGATGTGTTCGCTGACGCTATGATCGCCTTTTGGGGACAGTCGCGTTGGGTCTTGTGTAGACTGGTGAGACGTCCCCGCCATTAATCGGCTGTGATGGCACTGTCAGTCCTCCACTGCGTGCGTCTTCATAATCCGGGCTGAGGACCTCATAATCGTGATACGCGCAAAAGAAAGTGTGAATCGCCTTAATATTATTTTGCCGTGGTGTAGAAAGGGGTCCCGTGTTTGCACTTGTCTGGGCTATAGCGCAGGGGAGGATGAAAAATTAAAAGTGCTCACTTTGACTTAAGGCAGAAGCGCAGTCAGCATCTCAAAGGCCGGCACAGCTATGCACGCTGGCTGCTCGACTTTTGCTGGGCAGGAGACCCAGTTTTGCAGACACGCTCATGATATCAAAAGTCTCAGCCTTTGGAGGTCATTCATATATATATATATATATATAATAATACCCGCTACCAGCAGAGAAGTAGTGTGTTAAAGAAGTAATGAAAAGAAAAGGAAACATTTTAATAATAACGAACATGATTGACATTGTCATGAGTGTTGCTGTCATATATATGCCTGCCTAAATAAGTCACCCTCGCTTTGCTCTTACTTTATTTACCGCTCATTTAATCATGGCTAGTGGCGAAAAATTATAAAATGGAAGGAGGATGGCTTTACCAAAACAATTATTGATGGCGAATCGATTATTCATAAAGCTTGAATTGGTGATCTGTTTTTCTGTGTTAACCTCATATTTTTTCATACTTCTTCTCAAACTAAGGTGGTGCGAGGGTAAAATGAATCGGGATGCGCTTGATCAATGTAATCGTGTACCAGGAAATCATGCATTGACAAAAGCTCCCTTTGCTTGTAATGCAAAGTGTGATTAAATGCATTATTTTTAATCGCTATGGAGCACATGCATCAAGCTTCTCAGCTGTGCTTGTGCTAAGAAAAGGAAAGATTTTAAAAATAACGTAACACGATTGTCAATGTAACCTTTTGTAAGTAGTGCCTGGAGGATTCAGTGTGGAGAAACTCTAGAGACAGCGTGTGTATTAACTTGTGGATTTTTCTGTGAGTATTTGGTGGCAGTCTGACGAAGTTGCTTCGGAAGACGGCGTTAGCTGCAGAGCTCAGCTCAGAGCCAAATGAGATGAATGGGAGGGGAGATGATGACGTGACTCCCCACCCGCCTTAACTGTCAATCCCCCACAAACACAGTCTCGGAATTTGCATAAGCACACCCCTTCACCTACAATTTTAACTTAGTTACAAAGTGATCAAAACTCTCGCTTTATATCCCTGCGCCCTCTCATTAAACTTGTATCCCGCATTACCTGTGGGCATGTGAAACGCCAGCGTAGCCTGTCTATGAACTTAATTTAAAGTTTAGGTTTACACCTTGCTTTCTTTCCGAGGTAGCAGCACTCATGAATATGGTAGTATATGTCACTCGCTCGCTTCTTATTGTTTCGCTGCCTTCTCAATTATATAATGCATGTTTTCTTAAGCGCTTTTTGGAGGTCTTCCTGGTTTTCTACGCACTGCGTTGACAGTCAGTTCACGGATTACGTGGGAGGCGTGATGATGTCACACACGAAACCCGCCCCCACGCCATTCCAGCTCAACTCCATTACAGTTAATGGAGAAAATACCTTCCAGTTATGACCATTAGGCGTAGAATTTCGAAATGAAACCTGCCCAACTTTTGTAAGTAAGCTGTAAGGAATGAGCCTGCCAAATTTCAGCCTTCTACCTACACGGGAAGTTGGAGAATTAGTGATGAGTGAGTGAGTGAGTGAGTGAGTGAGTGAGTGAGTGAGTGAGTGAGTGAGTGAGTGAGGGCTTTGCCTTTTATTAGTATAGATTAAAGTAGAACATCATAAACTTCATCTTAAAATCATTTAATTAACCAGTTTCTCGTAATTAAAATAGCACGTTAAATGCTTTGTTTTGTATTTGATCTTTTGCTCTATGTGTGTGAATCACTACGTGCTTCCGCTTTCTCTTTTTCTGACAGGACATAGAATCCATTACATTCGTGATATTACAGCCCTCTGAATAATTAAAATACTTAGATGTATACGTGATATCTTTTTCATGATGATAGGAGTTAAAGCATGTTAATAAACAGGGGAATACTGATTGTGTGATTGTGCGTGACCTTCGTTGAAATTATTGTAGCAGTAACTGTCTCTTTCAAACATACTAATCTCAATTCCTGCGTTTTTGAACAGGTTTCATTCATCGAAGTGATCACTACCCAAATTGGTACTCGTGAATCTAAGATGTTTAACAGGTATTCATGGTATTAAGGAATTTGACTGTGAATATTTAGCGGCAGTGTGTCTATGAGCGTAATTTAAACAAGCTTACACCTTGCTTTCCTATTGATATGTGTACAAAGGCTTGTTCAGCGCAGAAGGTTTCCGCAGTAGTTGCACTTATGAATATGCTAAGCACAGTCCTTCACCTGCGAATATTTACCTTATATGGGCAGGCACTCAATTATGTGGGAGGCGTGATGATGCGACTAACTCCCCCTCCACACGCGATCGAGCTGCAGGCTACGGCCGATATATGGACGAAAGTAGGTTCCAGTTATGACCGTTACACATTGAATTTAGAAATGAAACCTGCCTAACTTTTGTAAGTAAGCTGTAAGGAATGAGCCTGCCAAATTTCAGCCTTCCACTACATGGGAAGTTGGAGAATTAGTAATGAGTCAGTCAGTGAGTGAGTCAGTCAGTCAGTCAGTGAGGGCTTTGCCTTTGATTAGTATAGAAGATCAACTTATTTTGCTGCATTTCATCTTAAAAATGATATTGTCATAATATGTAAATAAGCACTTTATAAAGTGGCGAGGTTGTGCAATATAACTGTAGTGCAAGTTTACAGGGGTAATTATACTTATAAGTACAAACAGTTCTACAAGGAGCACTTGATGGACTGATTGACTGTTTCTGAACAGCAGGTCTGTACAGGAAAGGCTTTGAAACGTTTTGCCGTGGTTGAGGCAGGGTAGGCTTGATGCTGTATACCGACATTTCTTTTTCCGATCAGCTGTATTTCTTTGTATTTTTGTCCAGAATGTCAATTACGCCAAATTCCTAGGAGGGACCGGGCTCCTCTCATTCCCTTCCCTTAGTTGATGTCCCTTTGAGCAAATTGGGGTCGAGCATTGTAGGACCCTTAGAGCCCTCAGCCTGAGGACATAAATATATATTAGTCCTCGTGGATTATGCACCCGATATCTGAAGCTGTTCCTGGGGCCAGCTACATCTAAAGCAATCGACGGGAACTAGTAGGAGTATTTGCGGTCGGTATTCCTAAAGAAGTCCTAACAGACCAAGGAACACCTTTACCTCAAAGACGTTCAGGAAACAGCCAAGTTACTGAAAATAAAGCACTTAAAGACCATGGTGTATCATCCTCAAACCAACGGTCTAGTGGAGAGGTTTAATCAGACTCAAGCAGATGCTTCCCAAGGTGGTCACGGGATGGGAGGAATTGGGATCAACTCCTCCCCTCGTTCTCTTTGCCTATTGGGAAGTCCCACAAGCCTATAAAGGGTTCTCCTTTGAATTGTTATACGGACTGACAACCTGAGGTATATTGGATATTTGAAGAAGGTTGGGAAGGAGAGGCTCTTCCTCTACAAATATTTTGGAATATATCGCACAGTTACGCGATAGATTTGGGAAAATTCAACCTATTTTAAAAAATCATATGGAAGAGGCACAAGCAGCACAGGCCCGTTATTATGACCGTGGCATGACACTCTGAGAATTCCATTCGGGATCATGTCATGGTATTAGTTCCCAACTCCATTCTAAATTGCTCGCCCATTGGCAAGTCCTTGAAATTAAGGAGAGAAAAGGATTGGTCGACTATTTGATGAAATAACCCGAGGCAAAGAAAGCAGAAGTGGAGCTGGAAATCAAGCGGATGCTGGAACTAGGAGTGAATGAGGAAAGTTATAGTCCCCGGTCCAGCCCAATTGTCTTGGTTAGTAAGCCTGACGGCAGTTAGAGGTTTTGCAATGACTCCATCGGCTTAACCAGGTCTCCCTTTTGATGCTTATCCATGCCTCATGTGGATGACCTCCTAGAAGCTTGGACAAGCTGAATTTTGACCATGCTTGACATGACAATGGGTACTGGCAGATTCCTTTAACGGACTCGAAGGTTAAGACCGCTTAGCACTCCTAGCAGACAATGGCAGTATCGTGTTCTTCCATTTGGGTTACATGCGCTCCAGCGACTTTCCAGCGCCTGGTGGATAAAGTGCTCTAATCCCATAATGCGTAGTGTGCCTATCTGGATAACGCGTCATCTATTCCAGCATATGGAAGGAACACGATCAGCAGGTCACGCGGTATTGCGGACACTAGGAGAAGCGGCTTCAGTTAATCCCAAGAAATGTTTCTTTGGATTGAAAGAGCTAAATATTTGGATATCTGGTGGGTCGGATATCGTGAAACCACAGTGTTCAAAAATAGATGCCATTGTAAAATGGTTCCATCCATGAACCAAGAGGCAAGTCCAAGCCTTTCGTAGGCCGGGTACTACTGCCGGTTTGTACCTTGGTTTTCGGAGAGAGTGGCGCCTTGACTGATCTTACAAAAAGAGGGCACCTAATCATGTGGTATGAACTGACAAGGCGGACGCTGCATTTAGTGACTTAAAACAGGCTCTTCGTCAGCACCAATATTAAAGCTCCTAATTTTTCACTCCTTTTATTCTCCAGACAGACGCTCGGACACAGGCCTGGGTGCGTGCTGAGCCAAAGCGTCGATGGTGTTGAACACCCCGTCATGTACCTGACCTGGAAACTATTGGATCGGGAGACCAGGTATGCAGCGGAAGGGAAGCCCTTGCGATCAATGGTGATTACGCGAGTTGAGGTTCTACCTCTTGATCGGGAGTTCACTCTAGTGACAGATCATGCACCCTTCAATGGATGGCCTTTCACAAGGAGTCGAATCCACGGGTCACTAGGTGGTTTCTTGACCTTCAAACTTACATGTTTTCGCTAATTCATTATACGGTTCTCTCCATGATATGTTGATGCTCTCTCGTGTCCACGACCTCGGTGCAGGGACGCTCGACCGATGGGTCTGGGCACTCTTGTCACACACTGCAAGTAGGAGGCAGCTAAAGGGCCTGAGTTAGTGTAATGAAACATCTGACCAGTGGGCGGCAGAGTGCGCTGACTGTCTTTCTCAGTTCCATACAGACCTTTCCGGAAATCCTGCAAGGTTCCGTGCCTCAAAAACATCAATTCGAAGCCGGCCTTTGCTGACATCACTTCTGGTTCCTGCCATTTGATGACATCAGTTCCTCTCAAGCCTTTAAAGTCTCCATCTTGGGCTACTATAGCCAGTTCTAGTTTGGACTCTGTGAGATGCACATCGTATTTCTGATACAACAAACCCTTTTCAGCTGGGAAAAACAATATATGGGTGGCTGCCACCCTTTTCTTACTGAATGGTGGGCAAAAATAACCAGTAAATAAAACTTAGCAGGAATTTACCTGTGAATTGCGTATTCTTATGAAGGCTTCTGCGAGAGGAGAGTCTGGCCTGCAGCTCCTGGTTGCACAGAGATCAATCCTAATCTCTTCACCGACTATAAAGTGGTTGGTGTTTAACTAAATAAAATAAAGTTAATAGTAACAAATTACTGCCTTTTCCCCTTGTTCTTGTCTAATATAAACAAATGCAGAACACTTAAATATATTGTGTCATCTTGTTTATAGATTTCAATTGTGCAAACTTTAAAGGAACCCATGTTTAACTAATAAATTTATTGGTGGTGCCTCAGATTATGAATGGAATGCAATTGAGTAAGGTACTTTCCCCCCA
>NW_024380515.1:0-19832 GCF_016835505.1 Polypterus senegalus | reverse complement strand
AGTCTGAGAGTTAGCGACATATTGTGAAGTGTTTGACCTTCCAAATATAAGATAGACAAATATTTAAGAAATATTTAGCAAAGGCTAGAATATGTTTCCAGAAATTACAGAGCAAGAAAAATAATTCCTCATCCTCATAACTACAACTCGATCTATTCAGGCATGCATAGAAAGACAGAGTTTGGAAATCGGGTCCAAGTTTGAGTTATTGTGCAAAGCACTGGACGGGCGATATGCTGTGCGTACAGACCCTGTTATGGCTCTAGCTGCAGCGCACAAAATAAAACAAAGAAAAGGTCAATCACCCTGGCAATATTATGAAATACTGTGGGTCACCTCTTTTGGAAGAGAACACTATGGAAGATGACATTGAATTCAAGGGATTGTTCCTTCTAAATATCTTACCTCCAAGTAAAGATTTAATCATGGTTGATTGTGTTGCATATAGATTAGAATGCATGCACAAAGCAAAAATAACAAATTTAGCTGAACAGGAATAGGTGACAAAATTATTACATACATACCAGGTAAGGGAAAAAAAGGACTTTGAGGCTCCATAAAAGTGGAAAGATTGTGGTAATAGACTAGACACTAAAGACTTCTTCTCCACTCCTTAGGCATTTTATTAAACAATCCGGTTAGAAACTCGACTGCCATCTCACCTAAACATCTCTATGCCTTCACTGGTATATTGTCCGGGCCAACTGCTTTTCCATTTTTCATCTTCTTCGAAGCTTCCCTCACTTCAGCCTTGCTGAACCCCAGTGCTTCATGATTTACTATCTCCGCTTCATCCAACCTACACATTCTCTCTCATTTTCTATATTCACAAGTTCTTCAAAGTACTACATCCACCTTCTCAAACCACACTCCTTGTCAGCAAATTTCCATCTGCATCCTTCATCACCCCTGACCAGCAGCACATCCCCAACCCCACGCAGTCCCTGTTTCCCACCAACCAGTACAAGTGCTCTTCTACTTTCTTTATATCTCAACATAGGCTTTTTCCTTAGCCTTTGTCATCTCTCTCTTCACCTTCTCTTTGCACATCTGTCTGCTTTTGTCATCCCAATTCTTTTTGCCAGCCTTTTCTTCTTTATGCTCATTCTACCACTAAGTCTCTTTGTCTCCTTCCTCTGCTAGATGTCACAACCAACATGTTCTTAGTTCTCTCTCTTACAACTTCAGCTGTGGTGTTCTGATCATCTATCCTGTCTTCACCACCACCCAGTGCCTGTCTCACTTTACCTCTGAATTTCACACAATATTCTTCCTTTTTCAGCTTCTGCCACCTGATCCTTGGTTCCATTCTCACTCTCTTCCTCTTTTTTACCTCAAAATTCATCCTGCGTACCACCAATTGGTGCTGTCTAGCTACACTATCCCCTGCCACCACCTTACAGTCTCTAATCTCTTTCACACTGCATCTCCTACATAGGACACAGTCCACCTGTGTGCACCTTCATCCACTTTTATATATCAGCCAGTGTTCCTCCTTCTTCTTAAAATGTGTAGTCACCACCACCATTTCCATTTTGCAAAAGTCAACTAATATCTGCCCTTCAATATTTTTCTCCTTAATGCCATACCTGCCCATCATCTCCTCATCACCACTGTTCTCTTCACCAATGTGACCTTTAAGATCTGCTCTGATCACCATTCTTTCTTCTTTGGTTATACCCTCCACCATTTTGTTAAACTCACTCTAGGCATCTTCTTTCTCCTCCATCTCACATTCCACTGGCTGGGCATATACACTAATGACATTTAACATTATCCCTTCAGTTTACAACATTATGTTCATCATTCTGACTGACATTCTCTTCACCTCCGAAACACTCCTAACATATTCTTCCTTTAAAACTACCCCTACCCCATTTTTCTTCTTGTCCACGCCATGGTAGAACAGTTTGCACACACCTCCGATACTTCTAGCTTTAGTCTTTTCTACTTGGTCTCCTGTACACATGGTACATCTAACTTTCTCTGCTTTATCATATCGACCAGCTATCTTCCTTTACCAGTGGTAGTGCCAATACTTAAAGTTCCGACTCTAAACTCCACACTCTTTCCTTCCTCCTCTCCCATTGTCTTTAAACCTGCTTTGCCCCTCTTGTTCTCTTTCATCTTCTTCGCTTCTTTCCCAGCAGTAGTATAGTTTTCACCGATACCCTGCTGGACAGCAGCATTGATAGCTGTTGTTGGTAACCTGGATCTCAATCTGATATGGACATTCTGTTTCTCAAGTGAATGTTTGATTTGGCATAGGTTTTATGCCAGATTCCCTTTCTGACACAACCTTTCCTAATTTTCCTGGACTTGGGACTGGCACTAAGACAGCACTGGCTTGTGCGACCCTGGTGGCTGGGTTTAAAAGGAGACATGATTGATGTGTTTAAAATTATGAAGGAATTAGTCCAATGGATCAAGAACTGAATCTAATAATTAATAATAATTCTTTGCATTTACTGTATATAGCGCTTTTCTCACTGCTCAAAGCGCTCAGCAATTGCAGATAAGGCCTTGCCCACTACTGAGTCACATTATAAGTTGCTGTGATGAAATTCACATAAGTTGGATCAGCCTGCGATTTCAATTTTTGACTTTGATTTTGATGTGATGTTGAATCGACCCTCAGTGGGTTGGTGATTTTGGATTCCTCAGAAAAGATTCTGTACTTGAACTTGAGATCTGTTCATCGAGATCCAATGTGTGATTTAAGTGTTCCCTTACTTTTTTTGAGCAATATATATACAGTATATATATTGTGGGTTTTAGCCTGCCTTTCATCTCAGCCAATACCCCAGGCTGCCAGGTGGAGCCCTGCAAGCAATAGCATAGAGGTGCCCGAGTTCCAGCAGGGCATCATGGACAATGGCGATTTTCATCACACCCCTGCTGGCTACCATGGGGACCTCCAGGGATGCTGCAGGAAGACACAGAGACTTTGGTTTCACCTATAACCCAGAGTGCGTCTTAGTCAAGGCGACAGAGGGAATGCGTGCTTCGGGTAAAGAAAAGGACTTTTTATCTGAAGCGGAGTAATAAGGAATCATGGACTGAAGGACTGGGAAGGTCAGGGAAAATAAAAGATTGAGAAAGACACCAGAGCGTCGAGCTGAGCTGGGTGGAAGAGTGGCAACAGCGTCTGGGAGGGGTGGTGAGTTTATTATTGTGATTATTGGTTTGTTTATGAGTATTGTGGAGAGTAGGGTGCTTTGTGCACTGTGCAATAATCATAAAGTCAACATTTTGTTGACTTTTACCTGGTGTCTGGCATCTTGGACAAGGGTTCAAGATAACGCCCCTATCTGTCACTATATATATATATATATATATATATATATGGCTCAATGCACAAATTATGGATTTAATCCCCAACTGTAAACACAGTCTGGCTATCAAAACCCACATGAACTCTCACACAATAAGTATGACCCAGCAGAAACAATCTGGACTTTTGGTGCCAGTAATTCACTAACTAATGCATGTCGAATCTCCAAACAGTGCCAGTACACCTCCTGGTTATCTAATTAGGCTGCCACTTGTTTCAGTACCCATCTAACAGTAATGAGGATCAGAGGCACAGCTTTATTATCTTTTATTAATGTGATGTTCAGTCACACCCATCTGCTAGAACTTCAATTAGACTGCAGGACCTTTGCACAAGATCTGTTTATTGATGGTGAACAGGAAATCCTTGATCTTTGATTACAAAATTATTATTATCAGACTTGATGGAAATATTGGATCTTAATATAATTCTATGATTGTGAAACTAGTTAGTTATACTAAAATACTTGTATATGTTATGATGCATAGTATAATAACAATGAATGGTTGCATTAGGTTCTGTATAACTTTATCTTCTGTACACCCTGATCAGGTTGTTCCACATTCCATCACTTAACACTCCCTTGGCCTTCTGATCATAAATATGATAATAACAATAAGGGATGTGGCTGGCTATATGATTTTAAGAAAGAATGAAACTTTGTTTATCACTTGATCTTGTTGTCATGAGACTTTAAATGATATTGTGTGTTCATGTAACACCTTACAGTCCATCTCTGTGAATGACACAAGGCTGAGCAGTATTCATTCACTTTATGGTTATGCTGATTCCATCCACATATGTCACACTCCGTGGTTCATCATCAGTGACAGGACATTTTTAATTATGGAGGTATTTTATACCTTGCAATTCACTTCTGTGTGGAAGTAACAAATTTTTCCTCTATGAGATACCTAAGCATTCTTGGTCAGGTACCAGTGGATATGGACAGTGCTCCATGATGGAAGGACACCATTTAAGAATTAGGAACAAAGATACTCAGAAATGCAATGGAGTTAGAGCAAAACATAATCCAAAATACTGGAGACCATATCAGCCAAGTGCAAGTGGAAGTCAATCTCACCAAAGAGACTACAATACTTCTAACCAGGGCTTTCACCAAATCACCTGAATATATACTGTGTACTCTTGGTGGGATGTTCACAGTTTCATCCTCAATAGTATCCTGATCCTTATCATCACCCATATACAATGTTGTTTTTAAAGGACAATTGACTTCATTACGCTACATCTAATATTAGTTTTGGAACTTTGAAACCTCCAAAATTTGAACATTATCCAACTTCCTAGGATATTGGGTGAGTATGGACAGGAGAAAACTTTTATTAATTGATTCTCCTTAAATTATCTGAGTGAAGATGCCTGTGTTAAGCATTGGAGAAGCAGTAACCTTGTCTGCACATCAAATCACTACATACCTCTTTTCACCTGATGGGAAAACAACTGTCACCTAATGGATAAGTACAGCTTAGTAAATAATTGTCCTTTAAAAAGACTTTCAAACAGGCCATTTCTATCTTTAAAGATAAGCTAAAGAACTGTTTGGTGCCAAAACACTCCTTTCAAGATTTTCGGACATGAAAGTTGAGTTTATTACTTCAGATGCACATTTCCAGTGACTCAGGGAGTGGCACCTCATTACATCTGATAACTATTGATCAGCAAAGGGCTAACAATGTATACAATATTTGCTGATACCAGCATAGGAGAGAGTTTCCCCACCCACAATTATAGCAGCCCAGGTGAGCAGAGAGCTGAGGAGACTTCATGCCAGCAAAGCAGCGAGTCCAGATGGAGTATCGCCACGACTGCTTAAGGCCCGTGTTGGAACTGGGGAGTCCACTACAGCACATCTTCAACCTGTGCCTGGAACAGGGGAGAGTCCCGAGGCTTTGGAAAACATCTTGTATCACCCCAGTCCCAAAGGTACCACGTCCTGGTGAGCTGAATGACTTCCGGCCTGTCGCTCTGACGTCACATGTGATGAAGACCATGGAGCAGCTGCTGCTTCACCACCTGAGGCCACAGGTCCACCACGCCCTCGACCCTCTGCAGTTCACATACCAGGAGAAGGTGGGAGCGGAGGATGCCATCATCTATATGCTACACCGATCCCTCTCCCACTTGGACAGAGGCAGTGGTGGTGTAAGAATTATGTTTCTGGACTTCTCTAGCGCCTTCAACACCATCCAACCTCTGCTCCTTAGAGACAAGCTGACTGAGATGGGAGTAGATTCATACCTGGTGGCATGGATCGTGGACTATCTTACAGACAGACCTCAGTATGTGTGTCTCGGGAACTGCAGGTCTGACATTGTGGTCAGCAGCACAGGAGTGCCACAGGGGACTGTACTTTCTCTGGTCCTGTTCAGCCAACATACATGGACTTCCAATATGATTCAGAGTCCTGCCACGCGCGAAGTTCACTGACGATACTGCTATCGTGGGCTGCATCAGGAGTGGGCAGGAGGAGGAGTATAGGAAGCTAATCAAGGACTTTGTTAAATGGTGCGACTCAAACCACTTACATCTGAACACCAGAAAGACCAAGGAGCTGGTGGTGGATTTTAGGAGGCCCAGTCCCCTCATGTCCCCCTTGATCATCAGATGTGACTGTGCAGAGGGTGCAGGCCTGTAAATACCTGGGAGTGCAGCTGGTTGATAAACTGGACTGGACTGCCAATACTGATGCTCTGTGCAAGAGAGGACAGAGCCGACTATACTTCATTAGAAGGCTGGCGTCCTTCAACATCTGCAATAAGATGCTGCAGATGTTCTATCAGACGGTTGTGGCGCGCCTCTTCTACGCAGTGGTGTGCTGGGGAGGCAGCATAAAGAAGAGGACACCTCACGCCTGGACAAACTGGTGAGGAAGGCAGGCTATATTGTAGGCACGGAGCTGGACAGTTTGACATCCGTGGCAGAGCGGCGGGCACTGAGCAGACTTCTGCCAATCATGGAGAATCCACTGCATCCACTGAACAGGATCATCTCCAGACACAGGAGCAGCTTCAGTGACAGACTGCTGTCACCGTCCTGCTCCACTGACAGACTGAGGAGACCCCACACTATGCGACTCTTCAATTCCACCCAAGGGTTTAAATGTTAACATTATACAAAGTTATTGTCTGTTATACCTGCATTGTTTTCACTCTTTAATTTAATATTGTTATTATCAGTATGCTGCTGCTGGAGTATGTGAATTAATAAAGTATCTATCTATCTATCTATCTATCTATCTATCTATCTATCTATCTATCTATCTATCATATAGTGCCTTTTACTCTATCTATCTATCTATCTATCTATCTATATCTATCTATCTATCTATCTCTATCATCTATCTATTTATCTATTATATAGCGCCTTTCATATCTATCTATCTATCTATCTATCTATCTATCTATCTATCTATTTATCTATTATATAGCGCCTTTCATATCTATCTATCTATCTATCTATCTATTTATCAGTGACCCGACATTTGTGCGATAGACATATGAGCCGACAAAAGCGCCCATTAAAGCTGGCCAAAATCAGCGCCCGACAAAATCGCAAAAGTTTCATTAAATATGAATTACTAGTTTAAAGCATATATAATAATGTTTATTTTAGAAGTCAAAATTATGAGACACAGCATGCAGATAGTCCTTAAGATCACACTCTGCATATGTAGGAAGAATTGCAGCAAGACGCCTTGATAGTTGAGCATATTTAGACACATGGAGATAGGAAACAACGGGTTGGCTCGTCGATTGCGTCTCAATTGACCAAGCGTAATTGTCCTCCCAGTAATCATAAACATTCTGAGATTGTCGGGTCTACTCGCTCAGTTCATCGAAAGCAGACCCAACATCTTCTGGAGGAATGAAACTCAGTGCACTTAGCATCTTTGAATACAGTTATAACATAGTACATAATGTGCACGTCGTCCCACTCTCTTGGCCTCTATCTATTTAGAATGTGCATCGCTGATGGGATAGTGTCCAGGCCGACTCCTGCATTTAATCAAATTTTACTTTCTTAGTTTCTGACTAAGCAAATAATTCTGCTTTGTTATTAGGATTTACAAAATTCCGCATACAATGGAAATACTAAAAGATTATGGAAGATGTTTCCTTGTCACCGCCAGAGCTATTTGCTTATGTAAATTCAAATATTTTAGTGGAAATTGCATGTCTAAAGGATAAGCATATCCCTGAACCTGTGGAGAACAGTTTCCCTTTTATAAAACCAGAAGAGCATCACCTGTGCAGAGTCTGAACACCTTATAGCACTGGAAAATAAGACTGGACAAAAAAAGAAGGAAATAACAGAGACATAATTGATTTCTTTATTATCTTCTGTTTCTGTTTACCTGATATAAAGATGAAAATTACATTAAATAGTACAATTTTACTATTGTAAAATGATTTATAAAATGTAGAGGGAGAAATACATAGATTAAATAAACTGAAATCAAACAAATCACCAGGACAAGATAATATTTATCCTTAAGTACTTAAGGAGGCTAGTGAGTACTGATATAAACCCTTGACACATATTTTTAGGAGATTCTGAAGAACTGGAAAATGGCAAATAGCATCCCATTATTTAAAAGGGTGACAGGGCAGATCAGAGCAACTGTAGGCCAGTAAGCTTAATGGGCATCACAGGAAAATTAATGGAAGGAATTATTAAGGATAAGATTGAGCAACACATGGCAAGGACAGGAGTTATTAGGAACAGTCAGCATGGGGTCAGAAGAGGGAGGTCGCGTTTACTAACATGCTGGAATTCTATGAGAGAGCAACAAAAGGATCAAAGTGGAGCTCATGATATTATTTATCTTGACTTTTAGAAAGCATTTCATAAGGTGCCACATGAGAGGTTGAGCATCAAACTAATGGAAATAGCAGTTCAGGGTGATGTTTGAAGATGGGGGCAGGATTGGCTTAGACACAGGAAGCTGGGGCTGCTGCTATGTTTAATATTGTCACACTTGAGTCACAGAGTTGCAAAGATACACTCGGGAGATTCTAGAGACAAAGCCTTTATTCAAATACTTCAAACAAACATAAGTCTCTTTCAGGAGTGAATCGAGCTCTGTGTGTAGTCGGAGGGCACAGCTAAGTCTCTCAATTAAAAGAATAGAAAATCTTCCCCTCATACGGGGTGCACCTCGGGAGTGGGACCCCAGTTGGAGCAGAGGATGTCTGGGGAGAAGAGATGCAAGTCACTGAGACAAAAGGACATGTGCTGTACAGACTTTTAAATGTTTGAAGATACGAGATGCAGATCACATGGCACGGCAGCAGAAACAAGCCAGCAGCTGATCGAGCAAAGAGGAGGTAAAAAAAACTATTTGTTTCCCATTGTATCACCATTTAAGAGTGGGCTTTGGAGGAGTGACCATGTCTCCTTGGGGGTTCATTCAGCCTGTTCACAATGTATATAAATGATTTGGATAGGAATATAAAGAACAAACTGGTTAAGGTTGCAGATGATTCCAAGGATAGGTGGACTGGCAGATATTCTTGAATCTATTGTGTCGTTACAGAGGGTCCTTGACAGCAGAAAGCCTTGGGCAAATTTGTTTCAAATTAAATTTAATGTCAGTAAATGTAAAGAATTACACATATGAAGTAAAAATGTGAGATTTGAATAAACAATGTGAGGTCAGAAAGTTGAAAGTACACCTCATGGGAAGGATTTAGGAGTTGCAGTGGACTTGACATTATCAACTTCCAGACAGTATTCAGAAGCCATTTAGAAGGCTCACAGAATGTCAGGTTATATAGCGCCTTGATGTGTGGAGTACAAGTCACAGGAGTTTCTGCTTAGGTCTTTATAACACACTGGTGAGGCCTCATCTGGAGTCCTGCGGGCAGTTTGGGTCTCCAGGCTTCATAAAGGACATAACAGCACAAGAAAAGGTCAGAGAAGAGCGACTAGGCTGATTCAGGGCTGCAGGGGTTGAGTTATGAGGAAAGATTAAAAGAGCTGAGCTTTCACAGTTTAAACAACAGCAGATTAAGAGGAGACCTGACTGAAGTGTTTAAAATAATGAAGGGAATTAGTACAGTGAATCGACTTTAAAATGAGTTCATCAAGTGGACACAGTTGGAAACTTGTTAAGAGTAAATTTCACAAAAACATTAAAACTATTTTCTTCACACAGACCAACAAGTAGTGTGGTAGACAGGAAGACTTTAGGGACCTTCAAAACTTGGCTTGATGTTATTTTAGAAGAGTTAATTGGATAGGAGTGATGAGTTTTGTTAGGCTGAATTCCGATTTTGTCACCTTTTCTGCTATTCCAATGCTCTAACACAGGGGTGCAGGTAGATCGCGTTGCATTCAAAAAATGCGGTGGCCCGGGTAAAAGACCCCAACAGCAATTTATTTTGGTTTATCGTTTAAGTTTGTTACACCCCTTTGGGACCTCGAACACAACAAAACAGAGGGACCACACCCTCACGTAGCGGCAAGTTCAAATACACATTTATTGAATGAGCAAGTTTTTCTATCCAGATGGTAAGTCTCTCCCCTTGGTCCTGGTCCTGGTCTGGGTCTGGGTCAAAGAGAAAAGGGACAAATATCCCTTGGCCGTTGCCCCTGCCGCTGCCGCTGCTTTTCCCTCCGGACTTGGACCACCACACCGTAGTCCACACCCTTCAGGTCCTGACGACGTCGCCCCTGCAGCCAGCAGCAAACCACTTTACAAAAAGTCCAAACGTTTAGTCCCTTCAGCGGTTCAGCATACCTTTCCCCCAAGCGAGCACCCCAAACAAACAGCAGCGGCCATCTTAAATCCTGTCTCAACCCCTCCCAACTACCTTGTCAGTGATTGTCCAGCAAATCAATCGCATTAGGGGCGGGTTCACACAAGACCTGCATTGCTGTCCAAGGCTGCCAGGGTAAAATAAATTAAAGCAACATACACCTAAAGAAAAGAGAAAAAAATGATGCTCCTCGCACACGGGACACAACACTAGTCTATCATATATCCTCCTCATGGCATTTGCCACTTGATTGACATACAGGTTGCCAGTCTGAGATCTCTTCTCTTCTAACACACTGGTCATCCCGCACACATGATCAAACACGTGAGCTGCTGCAAACTCCGGCTATCTAAGTGATCTAGTTAGCCTTCCAATTTATATCGACTAAAGAAGGGGTTTAAAAAAATTGATGGTTATGGGCTGGATGTGGAATTGGAAGAGGATTTTTTCTCTCACAATGTTACAATCGAAGTGCGTTTGTCTGATTTGTCAATCTATCATTGCTATTCGAAGAAGGTAAATGTGGAAAGGATCTTTCGAACTGTTCATAAAAACTACGAAACTGACTTCCTTCTGAAAAGTGATCTGAGAAAGAGAAAGGAGAGGGAACTAAAATCGCAGTTAATCAGACAGCCGTCATTTTTCACTTGGCTGAATTCAAAAGCAAAGGCAGACACACCGAAGCATCGTTCCGGGTGAGTCACTCGATCACTAAGCATAAGAAGTCCTTCCAAGATGGAGAGATGATAAAGAGGTCTTCGTTGAGGCAGATGGCTAGGGAGAAATTCCAGCTGAGATTTCGAGACCACTGGCCGGAGAAAAATGAGTTTCTTCTTGTCATTAAACATGCAGAATACAAGCAACTTAATAACGACCAATGGCCACTAGACTTGGCATTTTTTTCCGATCTGACCAACATATTGAATGAGCTTAATTTACAGCTGCAAGGAAAAGAGAAACCAATATGGTCAATATGATTAGCTCAGTTAATGTTTTCAAACAAAAATGCAACATCTGTCCTCAAAGCTGCAGCGACTTGATTTGGTGAACATCAAAACCGCGTCAGACCTGGAGACGCAATGGAAGGCGTGTCGCAACTTGACAGCATCGCTACACAGAGCAGATTGAAAATTGCCTGTCAGACTTTATCTAATGAAAAAAGTAACAATTGAGTGTTGCCCAATGTAGTGGAGTAAGAGTAGCATTTTTTCTTCACAAATGTACTCAAGTAAAAGTAAAAAAGTATGGTGCAGTAAAACTACTGTTAGAAGTACATTTTTTTTTAAAGTAAATGTAATGGAGTAAATGTAAGTCGTTACTACCCACCTCTGATACTCAGTATATTATATATATATATATAATATTTAATGTAGGTAGATCATTTCGACCTGGTCATTCATTTTAAAAGTAGCTTACAACCCGAAAAGTGTGGGCACCCCTGCTCTAACATATGCCAATCAAGCCTGAGAGAGTGACAAGCTTCTCAGGCATCTCCAGACTATCAGAAGGGGTTTAGCAGCCTGGAAAACACAACATTTAGAAGCCTGTGCAGAGTGTGGGACAGTGGTGTGGACAGAGAGCATTTATCTTTAAGCACTTTGCAGATGCTTTTCCAGTGCTGAGACAAACTGGGCCAACTGTGTGTCAACCAGCAAGTCCTGGATATAATCCAGATATTAGAGATGCTCAAAGTGTTGTGGAAAGTATGGCAGATCGTGGCTTCCATTCCATGACTGTTCAGAATTATTACTTGTGAAAATTATGTCTCTGATGTTACATGAAAAATATCTTCTTTTAGTAAAAGCTGTCTCACTTGCATGAGGGGTTGGTGTCTATTGGGACAGCCTCCTTCACTCTTGTCTGTTGTCAGAAAGTCATTTATTTTGTTTTGGCAAGCTTTTTATTAACCAGATGCCTTCCTGATGCCAGTCACATTTCTCTTTTTTAGCCTTTGACTAAAACGTCCAGCTATCAGGCAGCGCAGCACCATAGTGGTATTTACTCACTTTGTGGGTTAGAATCAGAGCAGTTTTCCTTCTCATGGACAGAGCTGTCTGCCAAGGCCAATGATTCTGGTCTACTCATGTTTTATTGCAATTTAGCTTGGGGTCGCAAGGAAACCAGTTTAACATGGTGGACCAGGTGGAGGCACTAAGACCCAGCCTCAGACACTAGATGCATGTTAAAAGTCTGTGTCCATGAGGCATCACAGCTCAAACACCGCATACATAGAAAGACTGTACAACTTGGCACAATTGTTTCTCTGTGATAGTCAAAAGTAAAGATAGATAGATAGATAGATAGATAGATAGATAGATAGATAGATAGATAGATAGATAGATAGATATGAAAGGTACTATATAATAGATAGATAGATAGATAGATGTGAAAGGCACTATATAATAGATAGATAGATAGATAGATAGATAGATAGATAGATAGATAGATAGATAGATAGATAGATACTTTATTAATTCTCATACTCAGCAGCAGCATACTGATAATAACAATATTAAATTAAAGAGTGATAACAATGCAGGTATAACAGACAATAACTTTGTATAATATTAACGCTTACCCCAGGTGGAATTGAAGAGTCACATAGTGTGGGGTCTCCTCAGTCTGTCAGTGGAGCAGGTCGGTGACAGCAGTCTGTCTCTGAAGCTGCTCCTCCGTCTGGAGATGATCCTGTTCAGTGGATGCTGTGGATTCTCCATGATTGACAGGAGTCTGCTCAGCCGTCACTCTGCAAAGGATGTCAAACTGTCCAGCTCCGTGCCTACAATAGAGCCTGCCTTCCTCACCAGTTTGTCAAGGTGTGAGGCGTCCCTCTTTTATGCTGCCTCCCAGCACACCACCAGTAGAGGAGCGCTCACCACAACCGTCTGATAGAACATCTGCAGCATCATATTGCAGATGTTGAAGGACGCCAGTCTTCTAATGAAGTATAGTCGGCTCTGTCCTCTCTTGCACAGATCATCAGTGTTGGCAGTCCAGTCCAGTTTATCATCCAGCTGCACTCCCAGGTATTTATAGGTCTGCACCCTCTGCACAGTCACCTCTGATGATCACAGGGTCCATGAGGGGCCTGGTCCTCCTAAAATCCACCACCAGCTCCTTGGTTTTGCTGGTGTTCAGGTGTAAGTGGTTTGAGTTGCACTCCATTTAACATAGTCCTTGATTAGTTTCCTGTACTCCTCCTCCTGCCCACTCCTGATGCTGCCCACCATAGCAGTGTCATCAGTGAACTTTGCATGTGGCAGGACTCCGAGTCGTATTGGAAGTCTGATGTGTGTTGCTAAACAGGACCAGAGAAAGTCCAGTCCCCTGGCTCCTGTGTTGCTGACCACAATGTCAGACCTGCAGTTCCCGAGCACATACTGAGGTCTGTCTGTAAGATAGTCCACGATCCATGGCACCAGGTATGAATCTACTCCCATCTCTGTCATTCATTTCAGGTAAATGTTTAGGGTTAGCTCTGGCTGTTGAAAGAGGCTCTAAACTAAAATGACAAAAAATGAACAGGCTTTAATGATAATGACATAGATATGTCATTCCTTCTATTAACGTTTCATCACAGTTTCCCAGTAATCCAAAGCCTATCCTAGTGGCACCCTGCGTAATGGAGGTACCAGTCAATCACCTGGCACAGTTACACACACAACTACACTCACAGTAATGCACACTGTGTCCATCAACCTGTGCTGTACATCCATATATTGGAGAGGAAAAAACAGAAGGACCTGGAAAAATGGAAAAGACAAACAAATCTGTAATATTTATGTTAAAAATCCTGGGCATCACCATGTGCAGGACCTACAAAAGGTGTTTATCCCCTTCTCACATTTAGTATAAAAGAAGTTGATTTAAATTGGCTTTTTTGACAACAGAAAAAAAGACAATGTCAAAATGAAAAAACGATCTCTGCAGAGTTGTGTAAATTAATTAGAAATATAAAACACAAATGAATGTATCTCACCAGTATTCACCACTTCACTGTCACACATCACTGGCACAGCCCATTGGCTTTAGAAGTTCCATCATTAGTTCGATGGAGGTCATCTTCCATGGGGTTTCTGTTGACCATATCTGAAAGGTCCAACTTGTGGTGAGTCGATTAATAAGGTGGTCTGACCAAACAATGAAGAGAAAAGAACACAACAAGCAACAAGTCAGGGGATGGAGACGAGAAAATCTCCAAGTCATTGAATACCCAGTTAAATCAATCAATAAGAAATGAAAAGAGTAGGACAGAGGTGTAAATCTGCAAGAGCAGACTGTCCACAAAAACTGAGGAAGACAAGTAAGGAAAGGTCACTGAGAAACTTCTGAGAACTCTGAAGGAGTCACATGGTAAAGGGGCTGAGACTGGGGAGACTGGGCCGACATCAACTGTGCCCAAGTGCTTCATCAGCTGCTGCCTGATGGGAGAGTGGCAAAGACAAAATACATTTATAAATAAAAAACAAGAACAATTGACAAAACACACAGAAGGCATATGGGAGTCAGCTGGAAGAAAGGTGCAATATGAATAAAATGCATTATTATTATTATTATTATTATTATTATTATTATTATTATTATTATTATTATGTTATTATAAAGGTCCTATGGTCAGAAGAGGCTAAAATTGAGATTTTCTTTAAAATATCCTGGAATATACCTTTAGAAAGTTAGAAAAGGTTTTTATTGATCCATCCAATGTCCTGACCCAATAACAGGTAAGCAAATGGTAACTGGATGATAACATACATACAAGACCACAAGATTGTTACAGTCTGCTTTATAAATAAGACTGTGGCTAATTGTTGGAGTGGTGTTCTTTGGAAAGTGCTTTGTGAAATAAAAACTCTTCATTGTATTTATATTCTGTGTATTGTGGACTGCATTTCTGTGTCTGGGGCCCTCTGGCGCCTTGTGGTTATTAAACGTCAACCGGATGATAACATACATAAAAGACTGCAAGATTGTTACAGTCGGCTTTATATGTAAGATGCGTAGTTTATTATTTTGACAAGTTTAAATAATTATTTTCTTTAAATTAGTGTTTTTTATTTTAAACCTTAATCTCTCTTAAACTGAAAATCTGATCATTTATTTATGTATGTATGTATGTATGTTTATTTATGTATTTATTGATTGATTGGGCAGATCAGTATTATTTAGTATTTTATATTTGAAATTAATTTGGATTACTTTAAAGAGAAGAGATCTGTTTTCACTTTGGCAAAGAAGCCAAATTAATGTGGAATAAAAATAAAATATGAAAGCTTCCAAGGATTTAAATACTTTTTATAGTCCCTGTATATACTATGAGATCTTCAGTTCAGATTGGCAGAAGCCTTAATCATTGATAATTTCAATTAAAAAAATGTTTACAATTCCTGCTCAAAATAGGAAGCTTTTTCACAGATTCAGATTTTGACATTACTTGTCTTTCATCCATTATTTTATTAAATCTGCTTGTTACATATTTAGGGTTATGAAAGCCAAAATCTATTGTGACAGCAGTAGGCCAAAGGTAGGATGATGATGAAAAGACTGTTCACAGAAGGAAGACCATGTAGACTCCACTCTGATGGTGACCAAGCCAAGTCTAAACCCAGAGCTCTGTAGCTACAAGCAGCAGCCCTGACCACCATAATGCCACTTCATTGGTTATTCCAATCTGACCAAATTAAGTGATTTTTTTCTGAACTCTGGATTGGCACCTCTACTAGCACTGGCTCCTGCTTTCACCTGATTCTAACAAGATGAACTCTTCATCCTCACTGCGTCCCTGCATTAGACTGAAAGAGAGAAAAAAAAATGAAGCAAATTCATATGATTTTAATAAATCACTGACTTTATATCATTTTGTCCTGAATTTCATAGGCGTGATTGTTACCTCAAGGTGGCTCACCTTTGGAGATGACGCTCTGGGCCGACCCTTCCAGGTGGGGATGCTCTATGACAGTCACAATGACTCCCTCATTCCAGGTAAGAGCAAATTCAAGATCTTATGACTGCCCTCTCAAAAGAAAACCTGCAGTGATATCTTGGAATACAGATTTGATACGAATGAAATTGGTGTTTATTTTTGCTTTGTGTAATTTTGTTCTTTTCACCAGGTGTCACTCTGTGGGATTTGGAAAACCTCATTAAAAACCTCAAAATTAAACCACAGAAGAAAACACAGCTTAAGGTCATCACGTCATACTCCTTAGATGAGAAAACCACTGGCTTAAATACGACAGCCTCCCTTAAAGCGAGCTTCTTGTGTGGCTTGATTGAGGGTGATGGAGCTGCCAAGTACCTCAATGACACCAAATCATCCAAACGACAGTCCAGGGTCACCCTGCACTACAGCAGGACCACCAGAATGGAGCAGCTCAGCATGAGCCACTTAGGGAATTAGAGCGTCATTTATCCAGAAGAGTTTGAGCAGAAATTGTCATGAGCCATGTTGTCACGGTTGTGTTGTATGGCACTCAGGCTTTTTTATATTTGATCAAAGCAGCTCTAATGAGGAAGAGAGTCGAGATAAAAAAGGCAATTAGAAAAATTAATTAAAAAAATATTTCCGTAGATGCTGACAAGGAAACTTCTGACCATCTTAACTGCACAATCTATGGTGATTTTTGCCTTGATCATAATTTGATCATGAAGATTGTCAGATGTCATGAAGATTTACATCAATTTGACAAAGCATATTGACAAAGATGATGAGCTGCTGCCCGTCCAGGGGCCTCATGCATAACGCCGTGCATAGAATTGCACTATAACATGATATAAGCACAAAAGCCGAAATGTGCTTACGCATAGAAAATTCCAGATGCAGGAATCTGTGTGTACTCCATCTTCCACGTTCCTCCACTCCATAAATCTCAATCAGCATGAAAACTAATGCACGTGCATGCGCCTTCTGTCCCGCCCCAACTCCTCCAGGAATTACGCCTCTTTGAATATGCAAATCAATATAAATAGACCTGAATCTCAGCGTTCTGTGAAAAGACAATGGGAAAAACACGGGGGAAATATAAAATTTCAGCGAATACCAAGTGTACTATTTGTACTATTTGTTGGTTTATACAGTGGTATAATCAACAAAAGGAGTTGATCGAGTGACATAGCGTGTTGGAGAAACAAGCTCAAGTTCACAAAGTTGCACAGTGCCCGATATAAAAAGAAGTTGTCAGATATCAAAGTTAAGCTGTGAAAAGGCGACACGTAGCCCACCGTCTGAGTGTCATATGGAAGCTTATTAGGGTACAGAGAAAAAAAAAGGCACAGAGTAGGAAAAAAGAATGAAATGTCAACTTTAATCTTGACATTTCCACTTTAATCACGTAGTTTATTTTGTCATTAAAGTAGAACATAAACTTCATCTTAAAATCGTTTAATTAACTAGTTTCTCAAATCCCATCGTAACTAACGTAGCACGTTAAATGCTTTGTTTGCATTTGACCTTTAATGTGCTCTATGTGTGTGAATCATAAATGCTTCTGTTCTTTTCTTTCTCGAAGGACACAAAATCCATTACATTTGTGATATTACAGCTCTCTGAATAACTAAAATATTGATGTATATGTGTATATGTATATATACATGATATCTTTTATGATGATAAGAGTTAAAACATGTTATTAAACAGGGGAACACGGTGCGTGATTGTGCGCGACCACCGATGAAATTATTGTAGCAGTACTGTCTCTTTCAAACATACTATCCTCCAATTCCTGTCCTTACTTTTCTTTCCCCAAATACCCAATCGCCACACAATCACCTCTGTAATAGACGTTAAGCCCTCTGTAAGTTTAGAATTTTTCAAAACTTTTAAGGAACATTGAAATATCTTCATAGTACGTGTTTAATTGTTCTATCCGTCTATCCTTCAGTGTTGCGCCAGCCTCAGCAAATATACAGAGCAAGGCAGGAACAATACGTGAACTAGCTAGCTGTGGCACCGTGTCCTCACATGTTTAATTATTAACAATACAGATTATTTAAATGAAGTTAAAGTTTCATCTGTATAATATAATCAACATATTTTGCTGCATTTCACCTTAAAAATGATATCATCATCATATGTAAATACGCACTTTATAAAGTGGCTCAGGTTGTGCAATATTATAACTATAGTGCGTGCAAGTTTACAATGAGGTGATTGTACTTATAAGTCCTAACAGTTCTACAAGGAGCAATTGATTGAGTGCGTTTATAGTTCTTGGGATGAAACTGCTTCTGAACCGCGGTCCGTACAGGAAAGGCTTTGAAGCGTTTTGCCGTGGCTGAGACAGCGTGTCCTTGAAGCTGTATACTGATAATTCGATACAGAGATATAAATACTCCAAGTGGTGCAGTGAGAGTAATATGGAAAAAGATAATCCGCTGTGGCAACCCTTAAAGGGAGGAGCTGAAAGAAGAAGAAGGTGCAGTGAGAGTAACAACGCTAAAGCAGTTCACGGTATTTGGAATACTATGGCTATTCCCTGGGCCATTATATTGTTACAAGTTAATTACAATCAGATGCATTACACTAATAAACAACATGCGGTTAGTTTCAGTGTATTTATTAAGCCGCGTCAGGAATGTGGTTCTAAGAAATAAAGAGTAACCACACAGGAATAGTAGCACTGCTTTGATGCTGGGTGCCGCCAGTCTGCAAAACCGAGCGCAGAACTTGTGTACGACAGGGTATGAGGTACCGTGGAAATGTGCGTGGCTTTACGTCAAGTGTAGATTTTATACATCGCGATTTGAATGTGGAAACGTTCTTACACAACATTTCTGTGCATACGCACCGTTTATACATGAGGCCCCAGGTCTGGTTGTTCCTGCTGAGACATCTCAACTCACCAGCTGCTCAGCTAGTACAAGAGATCAGTGTGGCACTCGTGTCCAAATCTCAGGTGGACCTGCAGGAATTAGATAAGCACATCATGAGGTGTAATGACATCATGAAGGACAGTGTGTCACTAACTTTCCTATAATTGAGAAAGATGCAGAGCATTTCAAATCAATGTTTAATCGATATAAAAATACTTTCCAGAAAAACCTGGGGAAAGTCTTTTCAAATATTAGAGGGGGTGGCACAAGGGAAGAAGAGCTGGACAACATCCTAAAGAAGAAGGAAGAGTCACCATTTAAGAAGTTTTCCATAATAACATGGCTGGATAGAAGAGAAATGGAAATCACTATGCTCAGAAGTTTCTTTAATTGAATTAAAGAAATGAAGCTTGATATTGTGTGGTGGCCAGCTAAGGGCTGTGCCCAGCCATGATACCTGGAATGACCAGGAGAGGGACTGTGCCTCCCCCAGACCACAAGAGGGCAGCTGCCTTGGTTGGTATGGGGACCACGGGAACAGAGCGGGGTGCCCGGATGATTGAGGAGCCCTGGACATCAGCACTTTCACCACCCCAGGATGTGCTGAGGGAAGGAATACCAGGGACACTGGGAGTGCTTCCGGGTGCTCATGCAGCACTTCCGCCACACCAGGAAGTGTCGCAGGAAGATCATCAAAGGACACCTGGAGCACATCCGGGTGGATATAAAAGAGGCCGCCTCCCTCCAGTCATTAGATGGAGTCAGGTGGAAGTGGACAGAGCTCGGATGAGAGGAGTGGAGGCGGAGAAGGAAGGACTATTGGAAGGTCTGGACTTAAGATTGGTGATTGGTGCAGGGGCACTGTGCTTGTGTGGGACATTTGTAAATAAAAGTGGGTGTTGGAA
>NW_024380514.1:0-1211 GCF_016835505.1 Polypterus senegalus | reverse complement strand
TACCGTGCGAGAGGGTGGCCTCCTCCGCCTTCGGGTGGGGAAGGGTCCTGACTGTTGTTTGTGCGTGTGCGCCGAACAGCAGTTTGGAGTATCCACCCTTTTGGAGTCTCTGGAGGGGGTGCTAGATGGCGTACCTTCTGGGGATTCCCTCCTTTTGCTGGGAGACTTCAATGCTCATGTGGGCAATGACAGTGAGACCTGGAAGGACGTGATTGGGAGGAATGGCCCCCCCGATCTGAACCCGAGCGGTGTTTTGTTATTGGACTTCTGTGCTCATCATGGATTGTCCATAACGAACACCATGTTCAAGCATAGGGGTGTTCATATGTGCACTTGGCACCAGGACACCCTAGGCCTCAGTTCTCTGATCGACTTTGTGGTCGTGTCGTCGGACTTGCTGCCATATGTCTTGGACACTCGGGTAAAGAGAGGGGCGGAGCTGTCAACTGATCACCACCTGGTGGTGAGTTGGCTTCGATGGTGGGGGAAGATGGCGGTCAGACCTGGTGGGCCCAAAATTGTTGTGAGGTTCGGACGGCTACGAGGAGATTCTGGTCCACCATCTGGCGTCTCAGGAGGGGGAAGCAGTGCAGTGTCAACGCCGTATATCGTGGGGATAGTGCGCTACTGACCTCGACTCGGGACGTTGTGGGTCGGTGGGGGGAGTACTTTGAAGACCTCCTCAATCCCACTAACATGCCTTCCAATAAGAAAGAAGAGCCTGGGGACTCTGAGGTGGGCTCTCCAATCTCTGGGACTGAAGTCACCGAGGTGGTCAAAAAACTCCTTGGTGGCAGGGCCCTGGGGGTGGATGAGATATGCCCGGAGTTCCTTAAGGCTCTGGATGTTGTAGGACTGTCTTGGTTGACACGTCTCTGCAAAATCCAGTGCCTCTGGATTGGCAGACCGGGGTGGTGGTCCCCCTCTTTAAAAAGGGGGACCGATGGGTGTGTTCCAACTACAGAGGGATCACACTCCTCAGCCTCCCTGGAAAAGTCTATTCGGAGGTTCTGGAGAGGAGGGTCCGTCGGATAGTCGAACCTCAAATTCAGGAGGAACAGTGTGGTTTTCGTCCTGGTCACGGAACAGTGGACCAGCTCTACACCCTTAGCAGAGTCCTGGAGGGTGCATGGGAGTTTGCCCAACCAGTCTACATGTGTTTTGTGGACTTGGAAAAGGCGTTCGACCGTGTCCCTCGGGGAATCCTGTGG
>NW_024380513.1:0-16571 GCF_016835505.1 Polypterus senegalus | reverse complement strand
CTGTTCCAGGGCCATTAGCCATTGCCAGTGGTTCTCATGTAACTCCCAGAGCTTCATCCCAATGTTGACATTAAGTGATATCAAGGGTACCTCTGATCACCATTACCTCGTCATGACCTGCCATTTGATTGAAGAGCTCAATTTTGCACTTACATCAGTTCTCATTTCACAGGAATGAAATGTGTCTTCTGCCCAGAGAAGTGGCTGCCATTCAACACAAAATGTTACTTCTTTTCCAATGATGCAATGAACTGGAATGACAGTCGAGATAATTGCACATCAATGGGGGGTCATCTGGTGATTATAGAGAGCAAGGAGGAGCAGGTAAGCTATTCATCTAGCTGGGGTTTACATGGGAAATCACAGATAGAGGAGAGTTAAGCAGATAAGATGGTGCTGTGGTAATTCAGCTGGACCACTAATTTGTAACTGAGACAGGTTTCCTTTCTTAGAATTTCTTACTGAATAAGACAGCAAACAAAACTGATAAATCTTACTGGATTGGACTGACTGATCAGAAGACAGAAGGTCATTTCCTCTGGATGAACAACAAACATCTGGAAGAAAATAAAATGTAAGAAAATTATTTTATTTATATTAGAACCTTTTAGTGTGAGAGGACTGGGTGTGAGCAATTCGCATAAACATACAATTAAGTTAATGAGAAAGATGACCTGCAGCCACTGACTCAACAGTGTGCTCGCAGCTCTCAAACTACCAAATGATCTTTCAGCAGGCAAAAGGCTTTTTTTTTTACCTGTCAGACACCTCTATTTTTGTTGATGTTTAAATACAAAATACACAAAGATGGAAGCCTCATACCAGCAACAGACAGATGTACACATTCTAGTATATGTCGGTTTCATATCTCGGCCTACTTTTCTGCCCCTCACCCTTTTCTTTTCTTTCATAATGGGCCTGTTAGGCAGATGTGGTTTCTTTTATAGCATGTAAATTGAATAGAAAATAATATCACCTTCCTCAGTTCATAGTGCTGAATCAGACAGAGAGGTTGTGTCTTAGACGATCTGTTTTTTCTCTTTGAATTTGTTAGCTTGGATGGATGGATGTCAGCAGAATATCAGCTATGTACTTCCTTTGTTTGCCCTCCAGTCCTGCTATTCCAGCAAGTCTCATTGGTGGATTGACTAACACACTCTTATCATGTTCTTCATTTTTACTTTAAGGAAGAATAATAGAAATGATTCCTTCTAAAACCTACTTGCAGACCTTGTGATATTTCCTCATATTTTCAAATACCCTTGTTTTAGAAGTTGAGGCCACTTGTCCTTATAGAATCCAACTGACTTAAAAAGGCTGACCCATATACAGTGCCCTCCATAATGCTTGGGACAAAACAACATTTTTCGTTGATTTACCCCTCTGCTCCACAGTTTAAAATTCAGATGTGATTAAAGTGCGTATTGCAGACTTTCATTTAAGGGTATTTGCATGTCAGTCACACATGTAGAAATTATAACACTTTTTATACATGGCCCCCCCATTTCAGGGCTCCATAATGTTTGGGACATAGCAATAGCAGGTCTATTAAATACATCATATTAAGGACTTTTTCACATATTCCCTGCATGCAATGTCTTCTTGAAGTCAGCGATTCATAGATATCAGCAGGTGCTGAGAATCTTATCTGGTGATATTCTGCCAAGCCTCTAATGCAGCCATCTTTAGCTCCTGCTTGTTTCCGGTGCTTGTCACCTTGAGTTTTCTCTTCAGCATATGGAAGGCCTGATCTGCTGGATTTAAATCAGATGACTAGCTTGGCCATTCAAGGAATTCCATTTTTTTAGCTTTGAAAAACTCCTTTGCTGCATCAGCAGTATGCTTGGATTATTATCTTGTGGTAGGACAAATTGCCTTCCACTGAGTTTGGAGGCATTTACTGGATCTTGAGCAGATAAGATGTTTCTCTGCACCTCAGAATTAATTGTGCAGCTGTCATCAGCAGTTATGTCATCATAAAGAGCAGTGTGCTAATACCTATGGCAATCATAAATGCCCACACCATAACACACACACCAAGTTTAACAGATGAGGTGGTCTGCTTTGGATCTTGGGTAGTTCCTTTTCATCTCCAAATGTGCTGTTGTCATCACTCTGATGCAGGTTCATATTTGTCTTATCTGTCCAAAAGTCCTTTTCCAGAATTCTGCAGGATCTTTTAACCTTTTTCACAAACTGTAATCTTGCCGTCTTATTTTTGTGGCTAATTAGTGTTTAGCATCTGGTAGTGTTGCCTCTGTATTTGTTTTCATGAAGTCTTTTGCAGACACATCCACACATCTGCCTCCTGAAGACTGCGTCTGATCTGACTGACAAGCCTTTGAGACTTTTTCTTTACCATAGCGAGGATTCTCCTGTCATCAGCAGTGGAGGCCTTCCTTGGCCTACCAGTCCCTTTGCAATTATTGAGCTCACCAGCGCGTTCTTTCTTCTTAATGATATTCCAGACAGTTGATTTAGATCATTCTAAGGTTTTCCTTATGTCTCTGATGGTTTTATTCTTGTTTTTCAGTCTCATAATTGCTTCTTTTACTTTCATTGGCACAGCACATTAACTTGACCAGTAGCAGATACAGACTCCAAAGGGTAGAAGAAGGCCAGGGTATCTTATGAAACAATGAAATTCACCTGAGGAAGCTCAAACACCTGTGATGACAATTGTCCCAAACATTATGGTGTCCTGAAATGGGGGGCCCATGTAGAAAAAATGTTGTAATTTCTACATGTTGTGACCAAAATGTGTTCAAATGCCCTTAAATGAAAGTCTGCAATGTGCACTTTAATCACCTCCAAATTGTTTGATTTGCAGAATTTTTTAAATTGTAGAGCAGAAGGAAAAAGATAGATAGATAGATAGATAGATAGATAGATAGATAGATAGATAGATAGATAGATAGATAGATAGATACTTTATTAAAAAAATGAGGGTTTGTCCCATACATTATGACCAACGGGATACTGGCCTAAGGACTAAATGTCTCAGATCCAGTGAAAGCTGTCTTAGAAATAGTGGACTCATGAATGGGATGAAATTCCATCACATTTAGAATTTAGAATTGCCAATTAACCAAGCATATGTCTTTATTGAATGCAAGAGTGACACCACAATACATGGAGGAAAACCAAACAGGGGGCACTCCTGGGGTTGTTTAAGAACCAGAGTAGTTTCCCCGACAGCACCCCCTTGTGGCACCTAGGAACCCCGACAGGGTTGCAACTTCTGGACTCCAGTTACCATTAACCCCTTTGGGTGTCCAAGCTGGGACACCTCCAGCAGACCACTGACACCTAATGTATAGGGGTTTTGGAACTGGTCCTGGCCTCCGGGTTCTGTTCTTCCATTCCCGGGAAACTTCCATCTTGGCAAGACGGCATGCTGTTATCCAACTGAGATGCCCATCTGTCCTCCATGACACTTAGACATCAAACACTGCCAGTCTGTTCTAAAATAAAAAAAAATATGGACACAGTGAAGAAAAATAAAGTATATGTCGAGAATAAAGTCGAGGAAAGGAAGAGAGGAAGACAGATTAAGAAGCATGCACCAAGTAACATGAATCAGGGAACACTTAACACAAAGCATTCAATGTGCTACATTTCTTATGACAGTGTTTGGGAAAATCTACTAAATTAAACATTGATTTTAAAATGATGTTTACAACATTCTGCTTTAATGACAAAATAAATTACGAGAACATAAGCGTCAAGATTAAAGTGGAAATGCTGAGAATAAAGTCGACATGTTGACTTTATTCTCATCATACACTTTTTTTTTCTTCACTGTGTCTGTATTTTTTTTCTTCTCCGTGGCCCTAATTCACTTCTGTACTCAGGTGGGCATTAGCATCTCTTGGACTAATAGCATGGGTTTTCCACATTTGACTTATACGACCGATATTATAAAATACCAGCAATCATACAGTAAAATCAAGTCCGACTTATCTGCAGAAGAACTTAAACGGTAATCAATCTTATTTATTGAACAATGATAGTATCAACTTTTTCTTAGTAAGAGTTAGTCTCTAATGCTTTAACAATTCATTTCTGGTTCTCTGGATTGTGTCACTTTAGTGTGGTTATGGTGACACGATAATATCCGATACTGTTCTGCATTCACTCCATTTAGTGCTGCTGGACGTGCAATAAGAATCTTGCTTGTCTTAAGTAGACATTACCACACTACGGACAGTAATGCTATGATAATGTAAACACATGCACACACTCTAGCAGTAGGAATTACAAACAAAGTTGCCTTTTGCAGAACTCGACATGACTGAATCCACATCAAGCACTCTACTTTATTTAATTTATTTTTTGTGTTTAAGATAGGCACAGGTTCTTGTATCACTGCTGTGTCTGTTGAAACCAAACTCAGGCACATATATGGGATGCACGACTGACAGCTCCTCTTCTCTTGCAGGTTCTGGGGGAGAAGGGATAGTGATGATGGATGGGAGCCAAACAACTGGAATAATAGTGGAAAATATCCTGAAGGACAGGACTGTGTACGGCTAAACACAAGCACAAAATATGAGGGGTGGTATGATTCATGGTGTGGTTACAGCAAACAAAGGATCTGTGAAGCTACAGCTGCTCTTCTTCAAATTTAACATACTAGTAAGAGTCATAAAAAAAGCCAGAAAAGGGCTAATTCATAAGCCACTGGTGACACTAGGAGTCTTTAAAGTGACAAACTGCTGGTTAGACTTTCATCTTCTGACCAACAGATGTAGAAATCCTTATAGCAGGGACAGAAGCACTCCAACAGGGTCTATTTAAAAAATGGGAATGACCTCCACAGCCAGAGATAACACCAAAATTAGAAAGGGTTAAAGACTATGATCCAAGCAAAAGTTCTAAAAAAAGAATTAAAAGAACAAAATAAACAGAAGGCATTCAAGTCCTGTCTAACAAGTACTTTGCCTTGTCCTCTCGCCCACCACAATATTACACAATAGCACTCCTTTTCTTCCTTTATCTCCAGAAACTGGTTGTTCTTCTTCTTTCTGCCAGTTTAGTGCTTGCCCAGTATACCCCTAACTCCTCATTCTTGGTCCTGAGGTAACGTCCTCATATCCCGAGGTCACAAACTGGAATTTTCTGTTTTTGTCAAAGAGAGATTGAAATCAAATGAGTCGTTCTTAGATTTATTTGGAAAGGATTATAAGACACCTAGGATTGCTTTGTTTAGTGTTTGACTTATGATCATTCGCAGGCTGACTTTGATCATGTAGTTTTGGTTTTATTATTTTCTCACTAGTTTAGACCTTCACCCTGGTCTTTGTTGTCTTTTTTGTTCATCCCCATTCGTACGTTCATTTCCTTTTCAATAATCTCTGTAAAACGTTAGAACAATCTAGAGAAGAACATTCCATGTAGCCCAACAAAGCTTGTCAGTCCCTTCCACTCAATTCTTTTAAAATAACATCGTCAAGTTTTGAAAGTCTTACTGTCTACCACACTACTTGGTCTCTTATTCCAAGTGTCTTTGGTTCTCTGTGTAAAGAAAACCTTCCTAATGTTTATGTGAAATTTACCCTTAATGAGTTTCCAGATGTGTCCCCATGTTCTTGATGAACTCATTTCAACCTCCTTAGTGTTAAATTTTTTGTCAAAAAAACATGTAAAAGTAAAAAACATTGCAATTTTTTGGCTTGAAAAATGACATTTTTATTAAATTTATTCTTTCTACTGTAAAACATTCAAAACACTAAAAGCACAAAGTCAGAAGTATAGAAAGTATAATAATGATACAAATAATAATAATTATAATTATGATAATGAATAATGATGATAATGAATAATAATAATAATAATGATATGAACTGCATACTGCACATGTGCGAGTGACACAAGCGTCACTTTCGGATTTACAGAATTACTATCGACAGATTCACTTTGTCTTCAATGGTGATGACAGGTGTTTCTTACGAGACACCATTATGAGGCTAGGGGAAGCCGGGTCTACACCATTGTCCAGGTAACATTCGGGCCTGTTGCTTATGTAAGACACATCTATACCATTGCCCGAGTAATGTTCGGCACTAATTCTGTTACCATTTTTACAGCCCTAGTAAACTGTACGTGAGACATCTTTATACTATTGCCAGAGCATCACTCAGGACTAATGCTTTTAGCACTGTTTTTACAGACCGAGTAATGCTTGGGTCTAACACTAATGAGGTTATAGTAACAATCTCGATCCACCGTATTTATTCCCTTCATAATTTTAAACACTTCAATCAAGTCTCCTTTTAATCTTCTTTTGCTTAAACTAAAAAGGCACAACTCTTTTAATATTTAGTCATAATTCATCCCCTGTAGCCCTGGAATCAGCCTAGTCGCTCTTCTCTGGACCTTTTCTAGTGCTGCTATGTCATTTTTGTAGCCTGGAGACCAAAACTGCACACAGGACTCAAGATGAGGCCTCACCAGTGCATTATAAAGGTTGAGCATAACCTCCTTGGACTTGTACTCCACACATCGTGCTATATAACCTAACATTCTGTTAGCCTTCTTAATGGCTTCTGAACACTGTGTGGCAGTTGACAGTGTTAAGTCCACTACAACTCCTAAATTCTTCTCAAAAGGTGTGCTTTCAATTTTCAGACCTCCCATTGTGTATTCATATGTCACAGTTTTACTTCTTATGTGTAATTCTTTACATTTACTTACATTACATCTGCTACAAATCTGTCCAAGCCTGTACGCTGTCCAAGTCACCCTGTAATGATTCAATGGATTCCAGATTATCTGCTAATCCACCTATCTTGGTATCATCTGCAAACTTAACCAGCTTGTTACTTATATTCTTATCCAAATCACTAGCAAAATACCCGCGCTTCGCAGCGGAGAAGTAGTGTGTTAAAGAAGTTATGAAAAGAAAAAGCAAACATTTTAAAAATAACGTAAGATGATTGTTAATGTAATTGTTTTGTCATTGATATTGAGTGTTGTTGTCATATCTATCTATTTATATATTTATATATATATATATATATTTATATATATATTGTCACACACGCGTGCAGTAGGAGGCAGTCAAAGAGCCTAAAGGTGAGTGAAATCTCGCGAGACAAGGGTTTATCACGTGGTACTTACCTGAATCTCTTTCTATCTACAGAAAACCGGAAGAAAAATAAAACACTTTCCAGTTCAAATCCAAAATGGCCGATGACGTCACTTCCGGTTCCAGTCTGATGACGCATTTCGGTTCCACACTCGATTATTCTGGTCTACTCTTGGTGACATTGGTTCCATGGTCCCGCCTCCAATCGTCACTTCCTGACAACCATTTCCTTTCCCATCATCCCATCTGTTATAAAAACGCCATCTTGTTGCAGTCATGTATTCACTTTGTACTGAAAAGTCATTTTGAATCAACTTTTTCATTCTCTGTCTGGACGACAATATATGGGGACAAAACCCCCAAACCTTTTTCTAGTTTGAAGAGACTCTTGATTTATTACAATTGGCGTGTCGGCAAGGATATTGTTCATCATGAGCGAAGAACAGGACCTCAATACGGTACTTCACACCATCATGGGAGATCTTCAAACATTGAAGATACAGATGGGAGAAACCAGGACTCAACTGGCAGAGTCCGAGGCTCGTTCTCGTGCTGGTGCACGGCTGGAGGTGGTTCGGCCACAGCCAATCCAGTTAACCCCTTTGACTGAAGAAGATGACATCGAGTCTTACTTTTTGATTTTGAGCGTACGCTAAGCGAGAACGCGCGGCGAAGTCGGAGTGGGCATACCTACTGGCTCCCTATTTGAAGGGAACGGCAGAGGGCTTATTACGATTTAACCGAGAGCAGGCGGCCAATTATGACGCTCTGAAAACGGAGGTGTTCAAGCGCTCACGGCGTTTCAGCAGAACAACAGGCGAGAGTGGAGGGAGTGGCAATTCGATCCAGAAAGGCCGCTAAGAACTCAGGGCTTTGAAGCTTGGGGTAAGGTGTGTCGCTGGCTACGGCCCGATATAAATTCCTCCCACAAAATGGCTGAGCTCCTGGCATGCGAAACCTTCGTGAATGCCCTCCCTGACCACATCGCCCAACAAATAAGAAAGCACACGTTCGAGGATATGGACACCCTAATACAAATAGCAGAGCGTCATTGGGCAGCCTATAAATCGGGCGATCGGAGCGGTCTTCTCGCCCGAACCCAACAGATACGTGGAGCAGCCTTGAGCCCCGACAAACTCCGAACCTGCCGTCCGTAGAAGGGACAGACTAGCGGTCCCCTCGCTGTTTCAAGTGCGGGAGATTGGACATCTGTCCCGAGCTGTGCCTCGGAGCCTATGGATTGCTCGATAGTGAAGGGAGAAAGGTACTGTGCCGCAGTGAATAACCCTCTGTCTCTTCCATATACAGGTGCAGTTATAATAAATGGTAGAAAGGTAAGGGCAATGTTTGATTCCGGGAGTAACATTTCCATTGTTGCTGCCCGTTACGTATTACCGCGACAGTGGACTAAGGGGAAAACTAGTCTAAGATGTATTCATGGGGATATTAAATATTACAGAACTGCCAGGTGTGTAATATCGCTAGATCATAAAATAACCAGTATGGCTATGGCAGTGTTACCCGATCCCCCTTTTCCAGTCATTTTAGGAAGAGATTGGAATAACATCAACAGCGGTAAGAACGTAACTGCATCTAAAAAGAATTTAGGCTTAGTAATGGAGAATAATGCTCCGACTGCCTCCACGCCGTGTCCCTCAGTAGCACGGATCCATACGGGTACCCAGTGCGAAAATGTTGATGTCCCATCGTCCTCTGCGGGAACTGATACAGTCGACGCCGAAGACGTAGGCGATAGCCCCTCCCATTGAACTCGAAAGAGACCCTATTCAAAACTTAGCAACTCAATTTGGTTAACCCCATCATCATTCAAAAGAGAACAATGGAATGATGATTCATTAAAAAATGCAAGAAATGCAATAGTATCTACCGATGGTTATACAAACCTAGATCCCATGCCACCGATGCCGTTCTTTGTAATTAAAATGAATTATTATATAGAGTGGCAGAACACGAGGGTGAGTGCGGGCTTTGCTGTTAATTCCGCGTGACGTTTGCTAAACGTATGTGAATTAGCACATGCCCACCTTCTAGGAGCTCATCTAGGCTCCGAAAAAACTTTGGAGAGATAAAACTCAGATTTTTTGGCGGGGATTAATGAGGAGGTCAGGCGATTTGCGCTTCATGTCCGGAGTGTCAACTTCGCCAGATACCCAGACGGTCTAAAGCTCCTCTTATTCCCCTTCCCCTTGTTGACATCCCGTTTGAACGAGTAGGTATAGATCTCGTTGGTCCATTAGAACCCTCGTTAAAAGGTTTTAAATATATTTTAGTTCTAGTAGATTATGCCACTCGCTTCCAGAGGCTGTTCCTTTGCGCTCAGCAAATTCAAAAAATATCGCGGGAATTAGTAGGGATATTGCGCGTGTTGGGATCCCCAAAGAGGTCTTAACAGATCAAGGGACTCCTTTCACTTCAGAAACGTTCAGGAAGTGGCCAAATTACTCAGGATAAAACATCTAAAAACATCAGTTTATCATCCTCAAACTGATGGACTGGTTGAACGTTTTAATCAGACGTTAAAACAGATGTTACGCAAGGTAGTTAGCGAGGACGGAGAAACTGGGATCAGTTGCTTCCCTCGTTTTGTTTGCCTACAGGAAGTCCCTCAAACCTCAACAGGGTTTTCTCCTTTTGAATTATTATATGGAAGACAACCCAGGGGGATTTTGGACATGTTAAAAGAAGGTTGGGAGGAGGAGGTACTCCTACCTCAAATATTCTTGAATATATCGCAGTTACGCGATAGGCTAGAGAAAATCCGACCTATCCTAAAAGATAATTTAGAAAAAGCGCAAGCAGCACAGTCACGTTATTATAATAGAAACACCACCATTCGGGAATTTGTCCCGGGTGATCGTGTTATGGTATTAGTCCCAACCTCCCATTATAAATTATTAGCTCATTGGCAAGGACCTTATGAAATTAAAGAAAGAAAAGGTCTCGTCGACTATTTAGTTAAACAACCTAATCGTCGACCGAGTGAAAGAGTATATCATATTAACTTGCTGAAACCGTGGAAGGAAAGGGAGCCTGATCCCTCCTCCGGACAGCCTAGTTCACTTTTTATGTCCTGTGCCAAACTTAATTTTGGTCCCGATTTGACACCCGAACAGAGACAAGATCTCGAAAAAGCTATCTTGTCTGTACCTGAGGTGGTGGACGAATTACCTGGGCGTACTGCGTTGATTGCACATGATATTATTACGGACCCTGGAGTGATTGTCAGGGAGAGACCTTACAGACTCGGAGGCAAAGCGGAAGTGGAGTTAGAAATTAGGCGAATGCTGGATTTAGGGGTTATCGAAGAAAGCTATAGCCCTTGGTCTAGTCCAATTGTTCTAGTTTCTAAACCCGATGGGTCTTGGAGGTTCTGTAATGACTTCCGACGACTCAATCAGGTCTCTAAATTTGATGCGTATCCGATGCCGAGTAGATGACCTGCTCGATCGGCTAGGAAACGCTCAATTCCTAACTACTCTTGACATGACAAAAGGGTATTGGCAAATTCCCTTAACGGATTCTGCAAAAGAAAAAACAGCGTTTAGCACTCCCAGTGGACATTGGCAGTATAGGGTCCTTCCATTTGGTTTGCACGGCGCCAGCTACTTTCCAGCGTCTGGTAGACACACTGCTACGCCCCACAATTCCTTTTGTGCCTACCTAGATGACGTTGTCATCTATTCCAGCACATGGAAGGATCATGTACAGCAGGTGAAAACGGTGCTTTCCACACTGGCAGCAGCAGGGCTGCGTATTAATCAAAGAAATGTTTCTTTGGATTGAAAGAAGCCAAATATTTGGGCTACCTAGTGGGGGGAGGTGTCGTGAAGCCACAATGTCTTAAAATTGATGCCATCATTAATTGGCCCCGTCCGATAAATAAGCGGCAAGTACAAGCATTTTTGGGATTAGCTGGATACTATCGTCGTTTTGTACCTCATTTCTCAGAAATTGCTACGCCCTTATCCAATTTGACAAAGAAGCGAGCACCTGTTAAAGTGGTATGGGATGATAAAGTAGATAAAGCATTTGGTGACTTAAAATTGGCCCTTACGTCAGCACCTGTATTAAAATCTCCTGATTTTTCTCTTCCTTTGTTCTCCAGACCGATGCATCGCCACAGGATTGGGTGCCGTGTTGAGCCAATGTATCGACGGTGCTGAACACCCCATTATGTATCTGAGCGGAAACTGCTGGACCGGGAGATGAAGTATGCTGCGGTGGAGCGTGAGGCTCTGGCGATTAAGTGGGCTATTACATCATTAAGGTACTACCTATTGGGGCGAGAGTTCACTCTGATAACGGATCATGCCGCTTTACAGTGGATGTCCCTTCATCGAGTCAATCCTCGTGTCACTAGGTGGTTTTTGGATCTTCAACCATACCGTTTTAGCGTTACTTATCGTAGGGGTTCCTTACAGGCCAACGCAGATGCTCTCTCCGGTCCACGACCTCTCGGTGCAGATCGCCCGACCGGATGGGTCTGGGCTGGGGGGGTCATGTCACACACGTGCGGTAGGAGGCAGTCAAAGAGCCTAAAGGTGAGTGAAATCTCGCGAGACAAGGGTTTATCACGTGGTACTTACCTGAACCTCTTTCTATCTACAGAAAACCGGAAGAAAAATAAAACACTTTCCAGTTCAAATCCAAAATGGCCGCGATGACGTCACTTCCGGTTCCAGTCTGATGGCGTCATTTCCGGTTCCACACTCGATTATTCTGGTCTACTCTTGGTGACATTGGTTCCATGGTCCCGCCTCCAATCATCACTTCCTGACAACCATTTCCTTTCCCATCATCCCATCTGTTATAAAACGCCATCTTGTTGCAGTCATGTATTCACTTTGTACTGTAAAGTCATTTTGAATCAACTTTTTCATTTCTCTGTCTGGACGACAATATATGGGGACAAAACCCCCAAACCTTTTTCTAGTTTGAAGAGACTCTTGATTTATTACAATATATATATATATATATATATATCTATCTGTATATATTTATATATATCTATATATATATATACATATATATATATATATATATAGCAAAATACCTGTGATTGGCAGAGTAAAAAGAAAAGGAAACATTTTAATAATAACGTAACATGATTGACAATGTAATTGTTTTGTCATTGTCATGAGTGTTGCTGGCATATATATATATATATATATATATATATATATATATATATATATATATACACATATACACACATACATATATATACATACTGTATATATACACACACACATATATACATACTGTATATACACATATACAGATCTACATATATACTGTATATACACATATATATATAAATCTACATATATATATATCCACATATATATATATAAGGTGGGACTCGATTAAAAAATTAATCCAATTAATTAGAGGCTGTGTCGCACACGTAAATTTGCCCCAAATCGCAAATGTTTTTTTTTTTAATTTAAAAGTGTTTTAGTGGGCGACAGAATCAAATAATAGACATGTACATGAATATTGTAAACTGAAGCTGTTTTAATTTCTGAAAAAAAGCCTTTAAACTGCATTTGAATTCAAAACAGAAACAAAAATATAATCCCTGGTTAAAATTGTGCAGACTTAAAAATAAAGTGGTAGTTTAAGTACTTTAAGTAGATTTTCAGAATAGTATTGTCTTTAAATAATAATAACCAAAATTTCAACATAAAGTACAGTTTTCTTCTTAAAAAAATAAGTCAGAAACATAAAAGGTAATTTGACCAGCTTACTCTTTAAACTCTGAGTAACCTTAGCCAAAATTATTTTGTACATTAGGCTAAAACAGTGTGATCATTGAACATTTTGTAATTAGATGTAATTAGAATTACTAACGGTCACGGAAGTCCAATGATCCCCAGTAAGAGCCACAAAGTCCGCTTTCTGTAATGCATCTAATTTTGCTTGCTTTTCAGTGTGCACAAAACCATGCTTTTATCAAGGCTTCTCGGAAGTCGAAATGATCAGTCGTAGGAATGCGCTTTATTCCGACTCTAACATTTTTGTAGCTGTGATGTGTGCATCAGTGTAATGGATGTACCAGGAAATCATGCATTGACAAAAGTTCCCGTTTGCTTGGAATTGAAAGTGTGATTAAATGCGTTATTTTTTTAACGCGTTATGGAGTACATGCATCGAAGCTTCTCAGCTGTGCTTGTGCTAATAAAGGAAACATTTTAAAAATAACGTAACATGATTCTGCGTTAACCGAATATTTTTTCATACGTCCCAAACCAAGAAGATGCGAAGGTAAAATGAATCGGATAGCGGCGTACATACTCAGTGCATCCCCTCTCGGGAATCGAACCTCGAATGTCCGCATTAGAGGCGAAGACTCTACAATTGCGCCACAGCGTGTGGCTTGTCTATGCGAGAGTATGTACTGTAGATCGGGATTTATATATACATTTAAATATATACCCGCGTATCGCAGTGGAGAAGTAGAAGTTATGAAAAAGAAAAGGGAACATTTTAAAAATAACGTAACATGACTGTCAATATACAGTATTTGTTTTGTGAGTGTTACTGAGTGTTGCTGTCATCAAGGATTTGATTATCATTATTTCTTTCAATCAGGTTTGTATTTGTAGGATGTGTTGTGTTCAAGTTACATTCCGTGTTTGTCAATCGTTATAAAGATGACAGGTTTCATTCATCGATTCGTTTCTTACTGCATCAATAAACAGCTCGTCTTCTTCTTTATCTGAGACCTGACACACTGCATGCACGGGTTTTTTTACACTGTCTTCCTTTAGCGGACATTGACTTTTCCACCGTGTGCTTTGTTTCCACGGTAGCAGCATTTATGAATATGCCTGTATGAATCAGACGCTTCATATTTTTGCTGCCTTTTCAATTGTGTAATTCGGTTTTGTTCAGCGCTCTTTGGAACTGTTGCTTTTGTCTGTGCACTCGTCAGTTCACGTGAGCCTTCGGTGTACATGCAGCGAAGTTCCCCAGTTGTGCTGGTGCCATCTCGTGCTATGTCCATGGCTGTATTTAATGTTACCTTAGTCCTGACACTTAAAACTTTCTCTCGCAGTTTCGCTGAGTTTGTGTCAAACACCACCCTGACCATCTCATCTTCCTCTCCATAAGCACAGTCCTTAACCCGTGAATATTTAGTGGAGTTTGCTATTGGATTGCCGCTGACGGACTGACCTTATATGGGCAGGCACTAAATTACAAACGCCAGCGCAGCTGTGTATGAACTTAATTTAAAGTGTAGGTTTACATCGTGCTTTGTTTCCGAAGTAGCAGAACTCATCAATATAGTTGTATATGTCACTTTCGGTCGCTTCTTATTGTTTCGCTGCCTTCTCAATTATATAATGCATGTTTTCTTCAGCGCTTTTTGGAGGTCTTCCTGATTTTCTACGTACTGCGTGATTACGTGGGAGGCGTGATGATGTCACACGAAACTCCGCCCCCACGGCGTTCAAGCTCATCTCCATTACAGTAAATGGAGAAAACAGCTTCCAGTTATGACCATTACGCGTAGAATTTCGATATAAAACCTGCCCAACTTTTGTAAGGAAGCTGTAAGGAATGAACCTGCCAAATTTCAGCCTTCCACCCACACGGGAAGTTGGAGAATTAGTGATGAGTGAGTGAGTGAGTGAGTGAGTGAGTGAGTGAGTGAGTGAGTGAGTGAGTGAGTGAGTGAGTGGTGAATGAGTGAGTGAGTGAGTGAGTGAGTGAGTGAGGGCTTTGCCTTTTATTATTATAGATTTATATATTAGAAAAATAGCCATGGCCCTATTACTGACCCCTGCTGGACACCCCTCTTAACATCAGCCAATTCTGAAGAGGTTCCTCACACCATCACCCTCTACTTTCTGTGTCTGAGCAAATTTTGCACTCATCTACAAACATCAGCCTGAACTCCCACTTCTTTTAGTTTGATATCCAACATCTCTTGTGTCACCTCATCAAATGCTTTCTGAAAGTCAAAGCAATATAGTTTGGGATGAACCTCTTACCTCATTACAAGGAGGTTTTGTTGCCTCTTATGTTTCCGCCGTGGTCTTTCTCTGTCTGTCTCTTTAGTAAATGACAGATCACCTAACTTTTTGAGTCCTACAGGAGCATTATATGGGGCATCTCTCTGCCTGTTGCCCTTGTGAGGCACTCAGCACACATTTGGGGCTTATCGCACCCTAATGGTCCCAGCAGTAACCATTGGCACATGCAGATCTTCTTTTCTTTTCCATGAAGGCTACCTGTAGAATTCTCATCCTCATCCCATGCCATCGTGGTATTTCCTGGTAGTGTCCTTGCCCCAGGTAAGCACTTGCCAGTTGGGCTATCCATCATAGTGTATAACACTGAATTCAACATTTATGGCAGAATAACCCTGAAATTGCTTTCATATTCCTGAATTGTCATTTTTTTAGTCAGACTCCAAAATGGGTGGTCTGATTGAGAGCAGATGTTCTGTGATGGATGTTAGGCCCTATGACTTTAAAAAAAGAGTGAATTGATATTTTCATAAATTGTTTCAGCAAACATTTACCTGAAGTATAGGGAACATACCTGCTATTGGCTCACTGGCACAAAAAAGTCCAAGGCTGTGAAAAAAAAAACGGAGGGATGATGAGAGACAAGGGGGCTATGCTGTCAGGCTGAGAGTGAGCTGTCTACACGACAGAAAGGTGTGCAATAATGTATTATTTAGTGTATTAGTATTCTGGCAGAATCAGACATTGAGCAGTTTAAAAAAAAGCAGTGGATGGGATTTTTGTGCACATTTGAACATAAAGCGGAACTGACAATTGACCTAATTAATCCATTGGGAGAAGCACAACAAAGATGTGGAAAGCTGGCGTAAACTGTAACAGAAAGTAGGCTGAGAACAGAGTCAGGATCATAAGAGCTGAGAGGTACTATGTCTAACCAGAACATCACTGGACCAAACTTACTTAACCAATGAGGCCATTAACATTGGTCACAACACATTAAACAGCCCTTAGCTGGGTGCCAGTCATTCCACAATATTCACTCACACAGGACATTTTGAGAATTGCCATTTTTCACTGTACTGACTTTTGATTTCCATCAGAGGTCCATATAATTGAGTAACTTTGGGGACTTTTACAGAAATTATTTTCAAAATTTACCATATTAAGTGAAGAGTTGCAAATTTAAACAGAATGATGCAAGACTAGTTCATCTTTCCTAAGTCACAAGAACCTATCGACCTCATTATCAGCCAATTAATCCACAGTAACATACTTGTCTTTAGAGATATAGGAGGAAAACCAGAGAGAAGACAAGAAGTGGACTGCCATTAATGAACATCTGCTTAATATTTATAAATAGTCAGTAAGTCATTCTGCAACCCACTATATCCTAACATAGGGTCATGGGGGTCTGCTGCAGCCAATCCCAGCCAACACAGTGCAAGGCAGGAACAAATCCGGGCAGGGCCAGCCACCACATA
>NW_024380512.1:0-43948 GCF_016835505.1 Polypterus senegalus | reverse complement strand
AAAAAAATTTTTTGGACCCCCAGTGCCCACGGGGGAATTAAAAAAACAACCCCCCGGGGGTTCCAAAAAGCGTTTGAACAAAACCAATTTTTAACAGTTAAAAAGGCGCAAAAATATAAGCGCCTGATGCAAAAATTCATAAATGCAGCTACGGGAAACAAAGCACACGGGGGAAAGTAAAGCCCCGCAAAGGAAGACAGTAAAAACCCCGGGTGGGGGGCGGGTCTCGATAAAAAAGAAGACGAGTTTTTTTGATGCAGTAAAAAACAAACATGAATGAAACCTTCATCTTTCCGATTAAAAAAAGGGAATGAAACAAACACAAACATCCTACAAATACAAACCTGATTGAAAGAAAAAAGATAATCAAACCCTTTTGATGACAGCAACATTCAAACACCAAAAAACAATTCTTATATTGACAATCATTTACGTTTTTTTTTAAAATTTTCCCTTTTTTTTTTCATAACTTCTACTTCCCACTCTTTAACGCGGGTATATATTTTTAAATGTATATATATCCTATCTACAAAACCCTCAAATGACAAGCCAAAAATTGTGGGTTTTGAAGATTTTCCCTTCTAATCCCAATTGGGGTTACCCGGGGGGGGATGACTGAGTTTTTCCACTGATTCATTTTCCCTTTAAAGATTCCTTGGTTTGGGCGTATAAAAAAATTTTTTCGTTAAGAAATTTTTAAATTATTTTTAAAATGTTTCCCTTTATTAGGAAAGCGAGAAGTTCATGCATGTACCCCATAACGTTAAAAAAACACATTTAATCACATAAATTTCCCAAAAAAAACGGAATTTTTGTAAATGCATGATTTCCTGGTACATCCATTACACATGCAACATCAAGCTAAAAAAAATTTAGAGTGGAATAAACCTGTTCCCCGATGATCTTTTTCATTCCCCGGGCTTGATAAAGCATGGTTTTGGCAATGAAAAAAGCAAAATTAGATGCTTACAGAAAGCAGATTTTTTTCCTTACTGGGATCTTTGGGATTTCCCGGCCCTTTTGTAATTCTAAATACATCTAATTACAAAATGTTCAATGATCACACTGTTTTATAATTTTAAAAAAATTTTTTAAAGGGTTTTCCCTGAGTTTAAAGATTGGGTCAAATTACCATTTTTTGACTTTTTTTTTAAAAGAAAAACTGCATTTATTTGAAATTTTGGTTATTATTTTTTAAAAAGACAATACTATTCTGAAAATCTTTTAAAAGTATTAAACTACCACTTTTTTTTTAAGTTCCCAATTTTAAAAAGGGATATATTTTTGTTTTGTTTTGAATTCAAATGCAGAAAGGTTTTTTTGAAATTAAAAACGGTTTAGTTTACTATTCATGTAAGTTATTATTTGTTTCTGTCGCCCCCCAAAACACTTTAAAAAAAAAACATTTGATTTGGGAAAATTTCGGGCTTTATAATTAATAAAGAAAATTCTACACAGCCTCTAATTAATTGGTTAAATTTTTTTAATCGAGCCCCAAATTTAATATATATATATTTTTGTGGATATATATTGATTTTTATTGTATATACGTATTATATATATGTATGTTTTATTTTATATATATATAACTGTGTATATATATGTGTATAGTGTATATATATATATTTTTATTTATATATATATGCTTAACACTCATGACAATGACAACCATTGACATTGTCAATCATGTGTATTTTTAAAAAATGTTTCCTTTTTTATTCCTAATGGGTATTTTGTATATATATATATATATATAAAACACAGATATATACAGATATATATAAATATATAAAACAGATATATATAAAAATATATATATACAGATATATAAAAATATATATATATATATATAAATAGATAGATATGAAAACAACCCCCAATATAATGACAAAACAATTACATTAAAATCATCTTAATTATTTTTAAAATGTTTGTTTTCTTTTTTCTCTTTTTAACACATCTTCCCCCTTTTTTAAGTTTTTTTTTATATATATATATATATATATATATATATATATATTGTTTTGCAAAATGTTAACCAATTTTTTTACTGCATATCAAGTGCATTAAAATTTTTATAGGGAAATAAAAAATTTAAATTTAATTTTATCAATGTATTATAGTTTTAGGAACAAAACATTTTTTCTAATGAAAAGAGTTTTTTATCAATAAAGTAATAAACTGTTTATAACAAATAATAATTTTGTGAATATACAGTAAATGTAACAAGTACAGAAAAAAAAAGGGGAAAATTTAAAAAAGGCATTCACTGGAGTCGGGAGGTGCTCCATGGTAAATTTATAGAGGTTCACATTAGTATTTTTTAATATAAAAAAAAGTAAGTTAGAAATCCAAACCCTTTAATTTTAAATCTTCCAACAAAAGAATAAATATTTATCAGATAAAAAGTGATTGCTTTTTCATAATTGTTTGTAATTTTTTGGTGCTTTTAAATGGTAGTAAAACCATATGATGTGTTATGTAATTTTTTTTTATGGTGAAAAAACCGAACTTCGGGAAAACCTTTTGGTTTTTAGCTACTTAAATTGGGGTTAAAGTTTTCTTTTTTAAAAAATTAAAATTTGGCCTCAGAGTCGAAGGCTTCGTCCCCTTATTTGATGTTGCATGCTGTTCCCCTAGGTTTTAAAACCCCAATTGAAATGATCCGGGAACCTCAGTGTTTTTTAATGTTATGCCTCAACTTTGTAGTTTTTTACCCAAATTAAATTTTATCCATTGTAAGCTGTAAATGATCAAAAGAAAGCAGTTAGCAACAGCAGGCCCCAAATGTTACTTTTTTGTGTATTTATAATCTATTTATCTTCCTGCTGAGGGTAGAGAATGATCATTTTTTCGTTTTAGGCAATTTGCCCCCCGGGACAATAAGCAAAAAAAATGAGGAAGAAAATGAATTAATATGTTCAGAAATGATGTAGTAATGTCTGGTTTACTGATATGTAATGTATGCATTTTTGAAACCTTGAAGTCAATATAATAATATGAGGAAAAAAAAGAAAATCAATAGAGTATCTTGTATTGAAAACATGATTTGTTTGATTTTTTAATATACATAATGAAAATTTTAAAATTAAACATATTCAAAAATAATTTTCTTACCATTAATTGTAAATATTTGCTCAGTTTTTTCTTTTTTCAAAGAAAATTTTAACCCTGGTAAAAATAAGGAATACAGCAATAGAATCCTAACAAATTTCTGAAGTTTAATTTCAAAATGAAAAAAAAGGTGCAAACTATAAAGAATGCAAAATTTAGTTCAGAAATGAAGAAAACAAATGATTGGTGAATAAAAGGGATTCACATGCTAATTTCATAATGGGGGCTTTTGAACCATTTCAAAGTCATAAAATATTCGGGAAAGTTGGTATTTTTATTTACTAAAAATTTTTAAACTACATAGAGGCTCCATCTGCCCATACCAAAAAAGGTTAAACTCTTTTTTTTAAGAAAAATTTTGTGAGTTTAACTACACACAATAAAAATAATTTTTTAGACAGAGCAAAAAAAGTATATTTGATAGGTGGAGCAAGGGCACAAGGTAGGAAACAACCATCAACAGGATGAAAACATAAGACTTTAGCCATAAATTTCAGCCTACAAAGATTTATATGTACTTTTCTGTACACTATATTTGTTTTTTTTATACCGGGACCCAATTTTATTGTTCATTGAGCTGCCTTTGCCCTTTTATTGGGTGGGTATTGTGAAGGAGAGATTCGAGAACTCCTTTTTAAAAAAGGGCATTCTTTAAATTTTAAAAAGGTATTTAAATTAATTTTATTAATTTAAAAGCAAAATTTAACAATTGCAAAAACCCTAAAATTAACCCCCAAAAAATTTGAATTAAAAATAAATTTTCCCAACAAAAGCAAAATACTATTTTATTCTTGTCACACTCTAAAAACAGCATTCCATCAGCAAAAAAGCGATTTGTTCTTTCAGTTGATGGGGTGATTTTTTTTTTTCCGGTTTTTTTTTAATTTTAAAAAAATTTTTCCTGATTTTTGATTGGTATTGTAAAATTTAATGCGATATGCAGGTGGACAATATTTTTTTTAAAAAACGAAATGCACTAAAAAAATGTAATGAAACAATTTTTTCTAGATTTATTTCATATGTGACAAACCCCCGTTTAAAAGGATGGCAAGTTCCCCAAATGTTTTCCCAGTTCCTAACTGGCTTAAACTCAAAGATACCCCTTCACCCATTTTTAAATTGAAATTGGAATGGAAAAAAACACCCAGATCTTTTTTGTTCCAAAAACTTAAAAAAGGGAAAATTTGGGGCCCAAATCCAAAAAGACAATAACCTTTACGAAATAAAGGGTTAACCCCCAAGGCGGGAAAATTTATATCCGTGAAAAGAAAAAAAAAAAACAGTTCCCACTTTTTTAGATTTGCCCGTTTTCAAAGCCTTATTTAAACTTTAAGGATGCCCATGGAATTGTGGGGTAGTTTACTGGGGGGGGGTTTTATTCCCCCCTTCAGCAATTGATAAGGGGATAAAAATGGGGGGGGGGTTTAAAATTAAATACTTTCTTCAGATCAGAGGGGACATTTACAATCTAAAGCCCAGCCCTACAAGCGTTTTGGGTAAACCACTCTTCGAGTTTCAACAACTTTGTTCCCCCCTTGACTTTTGCAGATAGCTGTTTTTTGATAAACTGTCTTATCCATTTCTCCGGATGCAAGATTTTTGCGGGGGTAATAATTACCAAAAGTTAATTTTTAAAGACAAAAAACTGAAATATATATAAAAAAAAAAAGTTTGTTTTTTTTTTATTCCATAACATCAACAAATTTAACAAATCTGTAAAACATTTTATATTTTGGAGATTTGTTTTTTATTTGGGTTTTGTTTACCTTTAAATATTGATATATAAAATATAATTTTTTGGGTTCTTTAAAAACCCTCCCCCCAATTTCATTTTAGCGAAAAGGGGAAAAACGTTTTTTTTTATGAGGGGTGACTGATATCAGCCAATTTTGCATTTTTCAGAACCCCACAATTTTGGCTCTAGAAAGATGGAAAAACTACATATAGTGGATTACCTTTTTTCTTAAAAAAAACTGAAAAATTAAGTTTAATGGCAAAAATTCTGGACAAAATAATTACATTTTTTTTAAATTTATTTGCTTTTTAACGTTTATCTAATGCAACAAAAAGGGCTAAACATATTAGAATATTAGCCTGGCCGGTTCAGCAAGTGTAGTAGGACAGGTAAAAAAGTTAATTGCCACAAGTTTCCAATAAAAGGGGTAAATTTTGGACTTCACTACACAAGTGAAAAAAAAATAATCCCCAAATTTTTTTACTTGAATTTACGCTGTAAGCTTTAGACCTTTCTTTTCGGGGGGGTTGAAGGGAGCTTATTTTTTGCAGAGTTCCCCGAATGATGATGGGAAAATTTACATAAAAAAAAGCACGGACAAATACCGGGAAACCAAGAAAGGGGTTTTAAGGAAGAAGTGCAACAGTCCATGTCAAAAAAATAAAAACCCCTTTTATAGCTACTTAGGGTAAAAAAGCCTTCAATCTAAAATGATGAAGAAATACGTATATACAAAAGCATGTTGAAGAGTTGGGGAAGGGAGTATGCCATTTATTTTCTAGAATGTACATGTTGGGAAACAATTGCAGAACTACAGATAATTTTTAATGGGAAAAATCCACCCAAAAAAGGTATTTTTTTATACTGTATGTTTTACCCCCGGGGTTTGAGGGTTGAAAACACTTTTTTGTCTCATGTTTCCATAAAAAAGGAACAAAATTTGTATAGAATAAACTTGGGACAATAAATAAAAAATATAATAAATATAATAAAATAAATCAAAGATGTCCCAAAAAAATCCAATTACTCATGCATAATCCACATGTTAAGTCATCTAGTCGAAGCTCCCTAATGTCCCAAACACATTTTTACTAAAATAAAAAATAAACTACTTTTTAAAACTGCCCGGGAAAAAAAAAGGAGTGTGAGTTCTGACACAAATGTTTATTTTTTTTGTACCCCCCTTGGGTTTCCCTTTTTATTCATATCCACAACAGGGTTGGGGGTTTTTTAGGCAAGCGGAAAAAAACATGGGTGAACTGACCTTCTGTTGTTACATATCGATATACAGAAATATGAGAATATGTTTCCCGATATTGTTTTTTCTCAGCTTTTTTTAACTTTTAATCTTTTAAATTTTATACATTCCCCGTGTATTTTGATGTTGAACCAATCACATGAACATAGTGTTAGGCAAATTGCTGTTACGGGGTAGATAATGACTAATGAAACAGGGAGGTGGGGTTTTATTTTAAACCCGTCACGTTGAGCATTTTTTCAATTTTGGTTTTAAAATGTTTTCCATAAGTGGTTTATTTAAGAATATTTTAATAAAAACATTTTTTGTCTTGGTAGAGTTTTATTGCTCACTTTCCCTTTTATTAGTAATTTTTATTGAGAATGCCTCAAATTCCTAGACTTTCCACTGTTTTTAAGGTATTGTACCATATAAACCCCCCACCTTCCTTTTTACATCTGTAACCCAGGGCCCTGAATGTAGTAAAGACAAGCAGGAGTTAAGTTACCCTTTTTAAAAATGCATTATTGATAATTTATAAAAAAAAAAATATGCAAAGAAATTTGAATATTGGAACCATACAAACCTGATAAATGGTGGGCATTTGTTTCAGGTGGAAAAGACTTTTAGTTACTTAAAATGTCTCTAGTTAAGGCATCATTTGGGTCTGTTTTTCCCGAAAAGGCCACATCCCCGTCTCAAATGGTGCAAATTGTGTTTCATGGGGTTCTCCTTTTTTTCATGGGGTGAGATGGTTTTTACTTTTTTGGGGAGAGGATAAAGCAAGCAAAAATTTATAGGTTTTTTGTCCAACCCTAGAGCCAATAAAAAATCTGGTATTAAAGGTTTGATACAAAGGTTTTCCAAACAGCCCTACTTAAACCCGGGGGAAAAGAACATTTTAAATGCCCCCAAAAAACCATGTTAAGGTAAAAACTTGGCCAGGCGGCCTGTGGGGGTTTTACTGAGGTGGGAGGCTTTAAAACTTTCTTTCGGTCGCCTTCGGGGGGGAAAAAAACCCCAATCCCATGGGGAGGGTGGTGTGCTTTGGGGGAGGTTGGGGTTTTTTTCCCGGTTGGTTGGGAGAGAAAATGAAAAATTTTGAATTTTTTAATAATTAACAGTAATATTACATTGCTTTGCCTAAGAAAAAAACAACAAAAAAATTTATCAACTTGTATGAAAATTTTCCCTTACAAATCATATCTTTGGGCTGTGAGAAGGGCAGGATGACTTGCGGGGGATTTGGATACAAGCCATGAAAAATTTTTTAGGATGTTTTTTTATTATTGTTTTGTTGTTAGTTTGGGTTTATACAGTAACATGACTTATATTTTTTTTTTCCATCACTACAAACTATACATAAAAAATATTTTTGGGGGAGTATTCTTTAATGTATCTTAGTTCTTTTATGTTTCTTCTGTAAGATGGACAAATCTTGTGGGTGAGAAAATGGGAAAGGGGCCCAAGCAAGTTTTTTGACCAGGGTGTATGTTATCATTTTATCCGAAAATCAAATGGAGAACCCCGTCCATTCTGTATTTTTTTTTCCCCCATGTCCTGAGTTCTTGCAGTAACCCCCGCAAACACTCACCAAGCTACAGCCATGACAACTGCAGTTTTTTTAATTTTTTTTTTGGGGGAAAAAATGTATAGGAGTCAGAAGGTTTTGAACTTCATAGGAAAGCAAAACTCTTTTTTGGGACCTGACAGACCTTAAATTCACAAAAACACATTTTTGGCCTTTTAAATCAAACCCACTAGTATTAATGTTGTTGAAAATACTCAAAAAAAAAAAAGAATAAATGCATCAAATTGTTCTACTAAAGAATGCTTTTGACACAGGTTAATTATTTAAATTTAAAAGCCTCCAGAATGCAAAAAAAATTTCAAGGGCCCAGAGGGTATATAAGTCACGCGTTTTGGGGCAGAAAAGATAGACATGAAAGAGTAACAGATTTAAATTTTTAATTAAAGATGTTGGCCAGGTAGCCCGCTAAAAAAGAACAACCAAAAAATACCCATATGGCTCAGGTAAATCTGGTCAGGGACAGTGGTCCATTTGCTTTCTCCGATTCCGATACAAAAGGGGAGCAACAAAAATCATTTTACTTGCAGGGAGTTTTACATCCATTTTATTTGAATTTTTGTAACAAGGGGCAGAAGATCAGCATCCAGGCGATGCACTCCTGCCATCCTTGCAGGCCACAAAATCTTACTCAAATGGCTGTCTTCCAGTTAACGAATTTACAGCAAAGTCACCTAGCATTTTGTATTGGTTTAAGAATCTGCTGCAATTTTCGTCACATAAAAAACGATGTTGTTCAGGCATTATTTTCTTGCTTTCTAAGATTTTACTTATGCCCATAAATATTGCTTGCACGTTCAAAGAACCACTTTTGGAAAATTGTTCCCAACATGCTTCTTTACATTTAAAGGCACCATTAAAAGAGATTTTCTAGGTGCTGGCAGACAATGCCCCCCGCAATACATAAGAAATCCCCTTTTTATTTTCAAATTTGAACTAAAGTATTCAAAATCACTGTGGGGATATTGTACATTCATTTTTCCATGCCTTAAAGGAAACATAGAAACAAATATCAAATGAAACAGAAGGTGCTACAGCAATTTTGTTTTGAATGATATAATGATAACAGTATTCTATTGGCTGCAGTATGTTGAACAATGCTGAAGTACAATCTAAGTTGACAACGCATTTGATAGGTATCTTATATAAATTTATAATAGTTTAGACTGTGCAACACATTACAGAAACTTGCTAGAAAATGTAATGAAGTAATAAGTATGCTATTTGACCTAAAATGTAGTAGAGTAAAAGTAAATAAAAATTGCTCAAATAATATACCAAAAGTGAAAAATGTACCAAGTATACTAACAAAGTAAGTTATACTTTTATATTTTTACACTTCTACTTATTTTGACATACTTTTCCAATTTTGTGTGTGCATCTTACTGGGGAAGGATTAAAAACTGCCAAATAGAGACGTAACATGACTGAGTTTCTGATTGATTTGATAGTCTATACTGAGTGTAGTTTGTGAAAGAGCTCGTTTGTTTTTCCTAACCTTGACTTTGGCACGCCATTGTCGAAATATTGTGCCTAGGTATGTGAAGTGTTTTCCCATTCAGGGATTATTCAAAAAGTTATAAGGAGATTTAGCTGTTTTGCTGAAACCATTTTTTTTTCAGCTGATATGTAGCCAAACTTTTTGCAATCTGGGTAAGGTAATGTGTCAGGTAGTCCGTGCCTAAGCGGCAATATTATTAGCTAGTCAAGTCATAAAGCCTTCCTGTTTCTATTGAATTCATAATCAGGTATTCAACTAACTCTTCATAATAAAATCAATGAAAATCAGGAAGAGCAACAGAATGCAACTCTGTCAGTGTCAAATATGTCCCTATTGCCTCCCAATTCAGACACAGCATCTGAGGATGGTATCGACACCCCCAAAAATTATTGATATTTTGACATATTTGATGAACGCCAGAGGATTTTCTGGAAATATCATGGTGGATACTGTCAATGCTACCTTGAAATCAATGTAAAATGATCAAAACAGTTTTGAATTCTCGCCTTTGTTTGAATATAGTGGAGCATTAATGTGTTCCACAAACCTCTTCTTCTTCTTCTTCTATTGGTTCCCGGGGTTTACATTTTTTCCATATCTTCCTGTCCCTGCATCATTCTCTGTTGCACACGTCACCCTCAATGTCCCCTCTCACCACATCCATAAACCTTTACTTAGGGTATTCCTTTTCCACTTGCCTGGCAGCTCTATCCTTAATATCCTTCTCCAATATACCCAGCAGCTGTCATGTCCAAAGAAATGCAATCTCGCCTCTCTGACTTTGTCTCCCAACTGTCCAACCTGAGTTGACCCTCTAATGTACCTCATTTTTAATCATTTCCATCCTCTCCACCCAATTCAAATCATTAGCATCTTTAACTCTGCCACCTCCCGCTCTGTCTCCTGTTCTGGTCAGTGCCACCATCTCCAGCCCATATAACATAGCTGGTCCTCACTACCATCCTGTAGACCTTTACTTTACTCTTGCTGATCCCCTCTGTCACAAATAACTCCTGATACTTTCTACCTATTCCACCCCGCCTGCACTCTCTTTTCACCCTTTTCCAAATCCTTGTTACTCTGTACTGTTGATCCCATGTATTTAAACTCATCCATCTTCACCAGTTCTACTCCCTGCAACCCTACCATTCCACTGACATCCCTCCTCATTTACACTCATGTATTCTGTCTTTTTATACTGACCTTAATTCTTCTCCTCTCAGAGCATATCTCCACCTCTCCAGTGTCTCCATGAACTGCCCTACTATCGCTATAGATCACAATGTCATTCAAACAACATCATAGTCCAAGGAGCCTCCTGTCAAATCTTGTCTGTCAACCTGTCCATCACCATTGCACTATAAAAAAAGGGCTCAGAGCTGATTCCTGATGTAATCCCACCACCACATTGAATGCATCCATCACTTCTGCCAGAGACCTCACCACTGTCACACTTCCATGTACATATCCCACAACTCTTACATACTTCCTTCCACTCCACTTCCTCATACAATACCATAACTCCACTCGTTGCGTATGGATGGCAAGTGGGGTGACTGCCCCAGGATCCACTAAAGAGACCCCACTTTTGAGGTCTGCATGTCCCATTTGAATGGATTTGTCAGAACAGTATTATATATATATATATATATATATATATATATATATATATATATATATATATATATATATATATATATATATATATATATATATATGTATATATATGTATATATACATACAATATATATATATATATATATATATATATATATACATACATACATACAGTATATATATATATGTATATTGTGAATGCTGGCCCACAGACAGATGGACATCATATTGTCACCACACACCATTTATTTACAATTCTATGTACAAAGTTTGTGCTCACTGCACCCCAAGTGCCTTCTCACCGATCTCCAAGTCCAGGCCCACAGTCTCTTGTGCCTTCCTGGCCGCCCGCCTCCTCCAGTTCAGTCTGCTTCCTCCCGACTTCCACCAATGACTGGGGAGGCTCCTTATATAACGCCGGATGAGCCCCAGGTGTTTCCGCATCTGCTCTCTAGACGCCACAGCGTGTGCGAAGTGTCGGCTGCCTTCCTGGCAGCTCTCCGGCGCCACACAAGTCTTCCCCGGCACTTCCTGGTGTGGCGGAAGTGCGGGCTCCCGGATAATTAGGCAAGGGCAGCCCGGCGGGACCACAATATATATATACATACATACAGTAGTATATACATATATATATATATATATATATATGCACATACAGTAAAAGTTTGGACAACCTCATTCAAGTGTTTCTTTATTTCATGACCATTTACAGCACTCCATCACTCTCCTTCTTGGTCAAATAGCCCTTACACAGCCTGAAGGTGTGTTGGGGTCATTGTCCTGTTGAAAATAAATGATCGCCCAACTAACCTGACTTCTGCACAACACAACTGCTGGTCCAACCCCATTGATAAAAGCAAGAAATTCCACTAAATAACCTGATAAGGCACACCTGTGAAGTGAAAACCATTTCAGTTGACTACCCTGTTGAAGCTCATAGAGAGAATGCAAGAGTGTGCAAAGCAGTAATCAGAGCAAAGGGTGGCTATTTTGAAGAAACTAGAATATAAAACATGTTTTCAGTTATTTCACCTTTTTTGTTAAAATAACTCCACATGCGTCATTCATAGTTTTGATGCCTCTAGTCATGAAAATAAAGAAAACACATTGAATGAGGAGGTGTGTCCAAACTTTGGCCTGTACTGTATATATTTGAGATGCTTCTAAGAGGAGCCTTTTAAAATTCCTCTTCAAGGTCAAATTCTGTACATGTAACGTCCTTTGAAAACATTCCATAGTCCACTTTCATTACCCTGAAAAGGGTCGCCAGTATAATTCCTTCAGAAAATAGGTATAGCCCATTAGTTGCTAGGTTGGCTTCTCCAATTTATGAAAAAGACATTGCATTCAGATTATACTACAAAGATGTCATCATGACTTTTCCAATCGGAAGGCAAGAAAAGTGGATTTTGTTTCTTAAAATGGAAACCGTTTCATTATAATATCTCTACGTTAATTTCACACTTCCTGTCAAAACACAGAAACCTACATTTTATTTGCAGGCCATAAACATGTCCAAATATTAATACACAAAAACATGTATCGCTAATGATAACTGACTGACATGACAGTAACGTGAGTTATGAATATGACATCCTGCATATCGAGACTCAGAGTATACTTGCAATTTGGGTACTTTTCTAGAAGATGCTCTGCTAATTTCCACGACACTGCATCGTATTCTGCACTGTTGTGCACTTTTTTAATGGATTATATCGTTATATTTTGATAAAGTCCACGTGTTATCTTGCAAAAATTTAGCAGAATACTATAATGAAAAAATCCGGTGTATGTTAACATTATTTTCGCAAGCACAAGTTTATACAGTCCAGACATACTGGTAACAGCGCTTGATATAACTGGCTCATGGAGGGTTGGTCAGCCCTAAGGCCAACCTCTGGTTATATGCCTTCCAGGTCCACAAAGGCGCAAGGCAACCCTTCTGTCCTTCTCTATACTTCTCCATAAACACCCTCACAGCAAACATCACATCTGTGGCGCTCTTTCTTGGTATGAAACCATACTGCTCCTCACTAATGATCACCTCCCTTCATAACCCAGCTTCCACGACTCCTGTAACCATGCTGTGGCTCATCAATTTTATCCCCTGTAGTTACTACAGCTCTGCACATCTCCTTATTTTAAAAATTGGTACCAAAGTACACTTTTCTCCACTCATCAGGCATTCTCTCAGTTTCCAAAATTGCATTGAGCAATCTAGTTAAAAACTCCACAGTCACCTCTCCTAAACACCTCCATGTTTCCACAGGTGTGGACCAGCGCCCTTCCATTCTTCATAGTTGTCCTTACTTCCTCCTTGCTAATTTGTTGCACTTCCTGATTCACTATATCCACATCATCCAACCCTCTCTTTGTGGCAGACAACCAGGATCCTGCCCCACTCGGACGCCTGTAAGAAGGACAGACCAGGAGAAGGGCACTATCTTCCTGGGCATAGGGGCAGCCCCTGATTTCATCAGGGCCATGGAGATGGAGCTGGAAAGCTCAACACTGTGATGAGCCGTGGCCACCAACAGGGGCACCTGGCTGTCCTCGAGTCCTGAAGGACAGCACTCGCCACACCAGGAAGTGCTAGCAAACCAGTAACTGTGTAGCCCGAGTGCTTCTGGTCAAGGGCAGCACTTCCGGCTACACTAGGTTTGTGTAGTTGTATAAATAAACGTGGTGCTTTTGACATCTGGCTGTCTCCATGTCGTCTGTGTCCAGGCATCTTTCACACTATCACGCCTGTTTAGGATATAATCTGCCTTTGTGCATCTTCCTCCACTTTGTATGTCATCCTATGTTCCTCTCTTCTTAAAATATGTATTCACCACAGCCATGTCTATCCTTTCTCAAAATCCGCTATTATCTGACCATTCCTGTCCTTGACACCATACCTACCCATCACCTCCAATCTCCTCTTACTCTTCACCAACATGTCTATTGAAATCCACTCCAATCACCACTTTCTGACCCTTGGGTATACTGTCCATCACTTCATCCAGCTCACTCCAGAAATCTTCTTTCTCATTCATCACATTTATCATCACACCTCCAATTTCCAGCTCGTGATCATTACTCTGTCTGGCACCTTTTCACCTCCAAAACACTCTTGACTTACTGTTCCTTCAGAATAACACCTATCCAATTTCTCCTCCCATCCACACCATGATAGAACAATTTGAATCCACCTCCGATCCACCTGGCCTAACTCCCTTCCATTTAGTCTCTTGCCTGCATAATATATCAACCCTTTTCTCTATCATATTGGCTAACTCTCCCCTTACCAGTCATAATGCCAACATTCAAAGTTCCTATTCATTTCCACTCTCTTGATCTTCCTCCTCTCATCCTGCCTCTGGACACATCTCACCTTTCTTCTCCCTCTTCGGCCAAAAGCAGCCCAATTTCCATCAGCACCCTGTTGGCTAACAGTATTGGTGGTGACCGTTGTTAACCTGGGCCTCAACCGATCCAGTATGGAAATTTGTATTGTTGTCCGCATATTGATCTGGCAAAATTTTACATCGGATGCCATTCAGTACATAACCCTAACCCATTTATCCGGCTTAGGCCCGCACGTAAGAAACACACCAAATTGTGCACCCCAAGTTATATAACTATACATACCTACTGTTTCGAAAACCTGCTTGTTCCTGTAAAGGTGTCAGCCAATATCTTGTTTTAGCTGATTACATTTTTACCATACAAAACACTTTACCAGTGGTAGACAATTACATGATGCCCCAATTGTTACAATTACTCAAATGCCCTTGTTTTGGCAGTGGCACAATAACTGTGCATCTCCATTCTTCTAGGACCTCTTCCTCATGCCAAATCACATTAAAGAGTCTGGTGATCTATCTGTGATAGTGTTCTTGCCGTGTTTCAAGAGTTTGGCTGGGATGAAGTTCGAAGGACCTTGATTCTTTTTGAAACTCAAAAACCAAAGTAGGGTACAGTTGGTTTAACTCTTCGTAAAAGTTTTCTGCTCTTCTTTGTGCTTGTTTATTACTGGTCAGGGTAGTCTTGCCATCTTTGATGTTAACTGGGACACTACTTATACTTTATTCTCCTCTTGGGTCCATTATAGATGATATAATGTTTTTAGATTGATCTTGTTCAATGCCAGTTCTTCACTGCTTTATCTAGGCATCTGTATCATCCATCTTCTTCAGTTTGTGTGTTAAGTTCAATCATCCCTTATCATCTTGGCTTGTTTTGTTTGGTGAACAAGTTTCCACTCCTTTGTATAATTCTCTTTTTTAATTCTTTTTCCTCTCATAGCATCTGCACTTTTGGTAGTCCATAATAAATATGTTCAACAGTTTCTCACAGTTTTCAGCATATTGCTGTCCTTGATATATATATATATATATATATATATATATATATATATATATATATATATATATATATATATATATATATATATATATATATATATACTGCTCAAAAGAATTAAAGGAACACTTTTAATCAGAGTATAGCATAAAGTCAATGAAACTTATGGGATATTAATCTGGTCAGTTAAGTAGCAGAGGGGTTGTTAATCAGTTTCAGCTGCTGTGGTGTTAATGAAATTAACAACAGATGCACTAGAGGGGCAACAATGAGATGACCCCAAAACAGGAATGGTTTAACAGGTGGAGGCCACTGACATTTTTCCCTCCTCATCTTTTCTGACTGTTTCTTCACTAGTTTTGCATTTGGCTACAGTCAGTGTCACTACTGGTAGCATGAGGCGATACCTGGACCCTACAGAGGTTGCACAGGTAGTCCAACTTCTCCAGGATGGCACATCAATACGTGTCATTGCCAGAAGGTTTGCTGTGTCTCCCTGCACAGTCTCAAGGGCATGGAGGAGATTCTAGGAGACAAGCAGTTACTCTAGGAGAGCTGGAGAGGGCCATAGAAGGTCCATAACCCATCAGCAGGACCAGTATCTGCTCCTTTGGGCAAGGAGGAACAGGATGAGCACTGCCAGAGCCCTACAAAATGACCTCCAGCAGGCCACTGGTGTGAATGTCTCTGACCAAACAACCAGAAAGACTTCATGAGGGTGACCCAAGGGCCCCATGTCCTCTAATGGCCCCTGAGCTCACTGCCCAGCAGCATGCAGCCTGATTGGCATTCGCCATAGAATACCAGAATTGGCAGATGCACCACTGGTGCCCTGTGCTTTTACAGATGAGAGCAGGTTCACCCTGAGCACGTGACAGAAGTGAAAGGGTCTGGAGAAGCCATGGAGAACATTATGCTGCCTGTAACATCATTCAGCATGAGCAGTTTGGTGGTGGGTTAATGATTGTCTGGGGAGGCATATCCATGGAGGGTCACACAGACCGCTACAGGCTTGACAAAGGCACCTTGGCTGCCATTAGGTATCAGGATGAAATCCTTGGACCCATTGTCAGACCCTATGCTGGTACAGTGGCTCCTGGTGCACGACAATTCCTGGCCTCATGTGGTGAGAGTATGCAGGCAGTTCCTGGAGGATGAAGGAATTGATACCATTGACTGGCCACCACACTTTCCTGACCTAAATCCAATAGAACACCTCTGGGACATTATGTTTTGGTCCATCCAATGCCACCAGGTTGCACCTCAGACTGTCCAGGAGCTCAGTGATGCCCTGGTCCAGATCTGGGAGGAGATCCCACAACACCATCTGTCATCTCATTAGAAGCATGCACCGATGTTGTCAGGCATGTATACAAGAACACAGGGCCATACAAAGTGCTATGCGATAATTTTGAGTTGCTGCAATTAAATTTTGGCAAAATGGACTAGCCTGCTACATAATTTTTTCACTCTGATTTTGGGGCCGCCTTTGAATTCAGGGCTCTGTAGGTTGATCATTTTCATTTCCATCAAACCATGTGGCATCCTTTCGTTCCTAACACATTACCCAGTCTATATCAGTATAGATATCCAGGAGGATTTCTTTTCCCATTGAGATCTGATGTGTTTTCAAAGTGTTCCTTTAATTTTATAGCAGTTTATATATATATATATATATATATATATATATATATATATATATATATATTAACTTTCTCCCTCTGTTTCCCTAAAGAAAGAAAGACCTTCCTGCACCATAGGCCTGGATTGACGCAGGCGAAAATTCCTCTTCCTCCGCCATCTTGCCCGACGCCATCCTTCCCATCCTCCCTTTGGGTCCTTCCCGCATCCCTCCAAGGGCCCCAACGCCAGGAGCGGCCGCGATATGAACTGTTTTGTTATAATTTGACCAGTTTTGTTTGTGGTTTAAATATAGGGGCCGGGAAAAACCCTAACCCTTGCTACTGTTCCCCTGGGGCCCCTTTACAAGTGGCGAGTCGGCGGATAGAGGACCCCGAATACGGAGGGACAGGACCTCAACAGGGTGCTGGGATAACGCACCAGCCCAGGCGCTGCAGCTTCGAAGCCGCCACCACCGGGCTGGAGGCCAAGGCTGGGTAGTGGAAGCTCAACGGCGAAGACCGCCCAGGCAGCCGCCTCCCTATGGTTCCGGCGGGCCTTCGGAGGACGCCGTGCCCTACCTGGGCATGTTTGGAGGGAGCCACCCGGAACGGTGGCAGCGGTCCAGTGGGCGCCCATCTGGCGCATACTGGAAGGGACCGCCTGGGCCTATTATGACCTCCCTGAGGAGGAGGCCGCACAACCTCCTCAGCCCAAATATTGGCCCGCAGGGCATTAGCCCGGCACAGGGCGGCCGAATGGCGGAACGGGGTCTTTGACCAAAGCCCGCCGCGCCGGCGTCGAGTTCTGGGGCAAGATGGGGCCCGCTACGCCAGAGAGCCCCACGGGCGGAAAGTGGTCGAGCGGGGGGCCCTGTGAAGGTCAATGCGATGCCCAGTTCCCTCGCCCAGCAGGTCCGGGACACGCTATCAGGAAATGTCGGGCCCCCTCGACGCCTGAGCGCCAGTTGGCGGTCCCCGACGGGGTCAGAAAAGCCTGCTCGCGGAACCGAAGGGACGGGCGGCCACCCGAAGCCCTCGACGGCTGCAAAGCCCACCCAGAGCCAGAGAGAGGCCGGGTCCGCCGCTGTTTTAAGGGGGAGACCGGTCACCTCGCCAAACGCCCCCATCACATCGCCCGGAGCCTATGGACTGCAGCTGACATCATGGGAGAGGTATTGTACCCCCGCATCCCTGGCGAGTCCGACGGAGTGGTGTTGCAAATGGCACGCCGTGGTGGCTTGTTTGTTTCCCGCAGAAAACATTACCATTGTTGTCGCCGTTTGTTTTCACCGCAACAGTGGTTAAAACAGCATTTGTTGGTCACCGGTGCATGGGGACTAGTATTCGTTCGCCACGCTATGTCACCTGGAAGGGGAACTAATCCAATGGCGGTCGCGCAGTTACTGACCCCCTTCCCAGTGATTCTGGGACAAGACTGGTCTAAAAGAATCAGCGTAAGCCATTCGCCGCCCCGGGCCTCGTTGGATCTGGTTGGGGGGAAAGGCACCCCCCCCGGGGCCCTCCCCCCCTGCACAAGGGCGGGCCCCTATGGGCGCTGGTTCGGGACCTTTCCTGTACGGACCTTGACCCGAAGAGTCCCCCGGGGAGAAGGGCCCAGCCAGGAACCTTCCCGGCCCAGGCCCCAAGACCTCTCGGGGGCCGGGACCATCAATTGGGTCCACCCGGGCCTCTTTAAGGGGGAGCAGTGGAATGATGACTCCCGCGCTTGCCCGAATGCGACGTTTGCCTAACAGCTCAACAGCGGGACGGATCCCACACCGTGGAACCCTTCTTTGTCCTTGAGAACGATCTGTTGTACCGAGTGGCTACCCATGAGGCGAGGAAGTTGTTGCTAATTCCGCACCTCCGGCGGGAGATATGCGAGGGCCATGCTCACCTCCTAGGCGCCCACCGGGCCAAAAACACGGGAGAGGATTAAGCCCGCTTACTGGCCTGGGATAAATGGGGAGGTCCGGGGTTCGGGTCAATCCTGTCCGAGTGCCAGACCCGCCAGATTCCAGGAGGGACCGGCTCCTCTAGTCCCCTATTCCCTCTGGACACCCCCTTTGAAAGGATAGGGTCGTTTGGGGGCCCCCTGGAGCCCTCAACCCGGGTCCAAGTATATCCTAGTCATGGTGGGACTATGCCACCCGGTACCAGAGGCGGTTCCCGCGCCCGCTAATACTAAAAGCTTCCCCAGGGGAACTGGTTAATTGTTTCACCGGGGCATACCGGGGGAGGTCCCCACGACCAGGACGCCTTCACTTCGGATACGCTCAGGAGGTAGCCAATTACTGCAGATAAAGCACCTGAAAGCGTCAGTCTTCACCCGCAAACTGACGGGTTGGTAACGATTTAATCAGGGCGCCAAACAGATGCTCCGCAAGGTGTCAGCCGGACGGCAGGAACTGGGACCAGCCTCCCGCCGGCTTTTTGCCTACCGGGGGGTACCCAGGGCCCCTAGCAGGCTTCTCCCCTTTGAATTACTATCGGGCTACAACCCCGGGAATCCTACATCCTAAAAAAAAGGCTGGGAGGCCAGGCTCTTCCTCCTCTAACATTTTGGGGCACGGGGCGAACCCGGGGAACACTCACAAAGATCAGGCCCTCCTAAAGAGCACGGACTCGGCGCAAGCGGAAGGTCGGGTTACAACCGCAAAATCCGCCTCCCGGGAGTTCCGCTGGGGACCGAAGTAGTGCTGCCCGACCTCCCACCGGGCTGCTCGCCACTGGCAAGGGCCTTACGAGGTTAAGGAAAGGACTCGCCATATTTGGTGAAACAGCCCAAACGTTATCGAAAGTGAGAGGATCTATCATGTCAACCTGTTAAAGCCCTGGAGATAGAGGAGCCCCCAGCCCCGTAGGTCACTCTCCTCCAGAAAACTGCCTTAACCCCCGGAGCTGACCCCCAAGCAGCGGGAGTTAGCCCAAACACCAGCCATCCCCAGGTAGTGAGCGAGTCACCGCCGGAGCCCCTTTATTGAGCACGATATAGTCACGGAGCCGGGGATCGTCCGAGAGGCCCCACCGACCCGAGGCAAACCCGAGAGGTCGAACTGGAGGTGAAACGATGTTGGGCATGGACAATTGAAGAGAGCCATAGTCCCTGGTCCAGCCCTATTGTCTCGTCCCGCCAGACGGCTCCTGGAGGTTCTGTAATGACTTTAGACGCCTGAATCAGATCTCCAAGTTCGATGCCTACCCCATGCCCGCATTGACGACCTCTTGAGCGGCTGGGTACGGCTCGGTATCTGACTACCCTTGACATGACAAAAGGTATTGGCAAATCCCTTAACGGGATCCGCAAAAGGGGAAAACGGGCCCTTTTTAACCTCTAGCGGGCACTGGCAGTCAAGGTCCTCCCATTTGGGCTGCAGGGGCCCCGCGACCTTCCAACGCCCGGTAGATAGAGTGCTAAAGCCCCCAGTCCTATGCCGCTTTCCTGGATGACGTTTTCATCATTCCGGCACCTGGGAGGAGCATTACTGCAGGTCCAGCTGTCCTCCAACACTGCTAAGCCGCCTCCGCATAAACCCCCGGAAGTGTTTTTTTTGGGTTAAAGGAGGGCCCAAAAATTTAGGCTACCTCGGGGCAAGGACAGGTGCGCCCCAGAGCTCCAAAGTTAAAGACATCTTAGAATGGCTCCCGATACCAAGAAACAGGTGCAGGTTTCTTGGGCTTGGTTACACCGGGTTTGTTCCTCGCTTCCCGGAAGAGCAGCACCCTTGACTGACCTGACAAAAAAGGGCGCCCCATACGGGTGTGGGACCAAAGCAGAAAGCTGCTTTAGTGACCCAAAGAAGGCCTAACGCCGGCACTTGGGTTTCGGACCCGATTTTGGGCTCCCGCTTATTTCCAGACCGACGCCGGACACGGCCTGGGGGCCCGTGCGAGCCAAAGCGCCGATGGTCGTAGCACCCTGTGATGTACCTTAGCCGGAACTGATGGACCGGGGACCCGGGACGCTGCAGTGGAGAGGGGGGCTCGGCCATTAAGTGGGCAGTGACCCACCCCTTACTTCCTGCTGGGTCGCGACTTGTGGACTGATCACGCTGCACTTCAGTGGATGTCCCTACACAAAAAGTTTTTAATCCGGTCACCAGGTGGTTCCTGGGCCTACAGCCGTATAAGTTCACTGTCACTTATCGGCGGGGCACCTCAGGCCAATGCCGATGCCCTCTCGATTCACGACCTCTCGGTTATCCGCCCACCTGACCGGGCCTGGGCTAAGGGGATCGTTCACGACGCCTGCAGTAGGAGGCCGGATTGATTCGATAGCACCTGGGAAACCACCGCCAGGGGAAAGGTGGGGGATTAACTTTCTCCTCTGCTTCCTCTAGAAAGAAAGACCTTCCTGCACCATAGGCCTGGATTGACCGCAGATGCGATACTTCCCCTTCCTCCGCCATCTTGCCCTGACGTCATCCTTCCCATCCTCCCTTGCGGTCCTTCCCGCATCCCTCCACTGTCCTCCCTCCAAATGGCCTGCGACGCCAGGAGTCGGCGTCAGCAGTATGAACTGTTTTGTTTATAATTTTGACCAGTTTTTGTTTGTGGTTTACAATATACGGGGCCGGAAAACCCCAACCCTTGCTACTGTCTCCTCGGTCCTTTACAATACATATATGCACATATATATATAAATATATACATATATGCATTGTTACAAACTACACACAGAGCCATAGCAAGGATTGGGGCACCCACCCACATAATTTGTATCCTGGCTGCAAGTCGTAAAATGAATACAGCACTGATGTGCACAAACTGAGTCCAAAAACAGAACTGAGGGAAAGGTGGAGGCTTTTAAAGGGGAAGAGAGGAAGTAAGGTCAAAGGGTCAGGCTCATGAGGGTCTTTAACCATAGGCTCGAGCCCGGAAGTTATGTCAAGAGGACCAGGTGGAATCTCCCATGACTGATCTGCAGGAAAGGAGAAAAGAGTCAGTGCTCTCTGTCACATCCTCGTCTGAATCAGAATTGCCCTTACTCAAGCCCTTTAGCTGCCTCCCATGTGTACGTGTGTGACAAAAAAAAAAAAAAATATATATATATATATATATATATATATATATATATATATATATATATATTGACATACATGACTGAAACAGACAGGCTACACAGACAAACATATAATATATAGGCTGGCTGTTTTACTGGTTATTTTGAGCTCTAGTTTGTCTTGGCATAGGTGAATAGTTTATGATACCAAGTGTTTATGGATGATGTCCAAGTTGTGTGGAGTTGTTGCTTTGTTGTTGGTCTGGCTTCAAGTGTAGGATTCTTCATGCATTGGACTGCACTCTTTTCTCTTTTTTCTCTTTGCTGCATGATCCTTGTCAGTGCTGTACTTATGCCTCCTCAGCTTGCCTTCTGCTATCTTTTGCCTCTTTATAGGAAAAGAAATTACTCATTCATCTGGCCCAAGAGTGTAAATGCTGAAGTTCCCTTATTGAAGTAATGGCTTCTCAGCCTTTTCAGACTACTGGACACAGCCTTGGTTTAACAAATGGGTCTCAGCTTCAGGTTCATAAAGACAAGAGATTTTTCAGTTACTCATGGAGAGGGTAGCTCATAACTTCTTAGGGTTCAGAGACCAGATTTCAGAAAGTCATTCTGCACATTTCCTCCTCCCAAAAGAATCCCCAAGGAATTTGGTGAGTGTCCAGTAAGAGAAAAAGTGCTTCTTCAGGATGGTATAGAAAGTTTTAAGTAAGACAACCTTCTCCTGATTGGATTAAAATCACTTCCAGTTATAAAATCAGTGTTTATTGGTGAGGTCTTCTATGCATCTTAGTTGTCACCCCTAGAATTATAGGTCTTTGTCCTTGCTATAGTCTATTTCATGTCTTCTGGCTCCAAGAGGTCTGTACAGGGGCCTCTGAAGAGATTTCATTAAAACTCTGATTTACATCAATGTTATCAGATAAAGTCTAGACAGATCATGGTACAAGCTGGAGATCAGAACTTAGTTTTAAATACAAATGAGGAAAGGTACACCGGATGCCCACATCTCTGTTAAATCTTCTTTCTAAACAGGCCTGGGGCCTCATGTATACCTTGCGTGAGGAACTCGCACTATAACATGACGTAAGCACAAAGGGAAATGTGCTTACGACTAGAAAAATCCAGATGCAGGAATCTGTGCGTACTCCAACTTCCACGTTCTTCCGCTATATAAATCCAGATCAGCGTAAAAATTAACGCTCGTGCACGCGCTTTATGTAACTCCCTAACTCCTCCCAGAATTATGCCTCTTTGAATATGCAAATCAATATAAATCACCCTTAAGATCAGGTGAAAGCACGGGGAAAATATAACATTTCAGCGAATACCAAGTGGAGGCAAAGGAAAAATATACTATTTGTTTAATTAAACCGTGGTATAATCAACAAAAGGAAGTTGATCGAGTGACATAGCGTGGTTGAGAAACTTGAAAGCTCAGATATCACTCACCGTGAAAGCGAATGTAGCCTACCGTCTGAGTGTCATATGAAAGCTTTTAGGGTACAGAGAAAAAAAGGCACAGTGGGAAAAAACAGCACGAAATGTCAACTTCAATCTCGAAATTTCCACTTTAATCACGTAGTTTATTTTGTCATTAAAGTAGAACATCATAAACGTCATCTTAAAATCATTTACTTAACCAGTTTCTCAAATCACATCGTAATTAAAGTAGACGTTAAATGCTTTGTTTTGTATTTGATCTTCTATGTGATCTATGTGTGTGAATCACTACTTGCTTCTTAAACCGGCTCTCTTCCTCCGACTGTACACAGAATCCATTACATTCGTGGTATTACAGCTCTATGAATAACTAAAATACTGTGATGTATACGTGATATCATTAAGAGTTAAAGCACGTTATTAAACATGGGTTTTACAGCGCAGCGATTGTGCACGACCATCGATGAAATAATTTATTGCAGCAGTATCAGGGGCGGCTCTAGGTTTGTGGTGGCACTGGGCAGAAAAAGAATCGGTGGCTCCTTCGCCCGCCAATGTCAGTAAGGTAGCATGATGGATGGCCACGTCCGTTGAGACACTAGCCTCGTGCTCATGACACAAGCATTTAACTTTTGTCGAAATTTGCGCTGCACTTTAGCTGTGTCGTTATTTTCTTTCTGTTTTATATTAAATATATATTGGCGTACATACGAGTTCTTGCTTTTCTTTCTCAAGTAACGATTGCCACACAATCAGCTCTGTAATAGATGTTAAGCCATCTGTAAACTTAGAGCGCTGATTCTTTAATAGTACATGTTTAATTATTCTATCCTTCACGCCAGTCCCAGTGAAGAATATAGATTATTTAAATGAAGTTAAAGTTTTACCTGTATAATATAATAAACATATTTTGCTGCATTTCATCTTAAAAATGATATTGTCATCATATGTAAATACGTGCTTTATAAAGTGGCGCAGGTTGTGTAACATTATAACTGTAGTGCAAGTTTACACTGAGGTGATTCTACTTATAAGTACAAACAGTTCTACAAGGAGCAATTGATTGAGTGCGTTTATAGTTCTTGGGATGAAACTGTTTCTGAACCGCGAGGTCTGTACAGGAAAGGCTTTAAAACGTTTTGCCATGGCTGAGGTAGCATGTGCCTGATGCTGTATACCGATAATTCTCTTTCCGAACAGCTGTCTGTGATTCACACTCAGATACAGTAATATAAATACTCCGAGTGCTGCAGTGAGAGTAATATGGAAAAGATGATCCGCTGTGGCAACTTCTAACGGGAGCAGCTGAAAGAAGAAGGTGCAGTGAGAGTAACAACGCTAAAGCAGTTATGGTATTTGGAATACTATGGCTATTCCCTGGACCATTATATTGTTACAAGTTAATTACAATCAGATGCATTACAATAATAAACAATATGCGGTTAGTTTCAGTGTATTTATAAAGCCGCGTCAGGAAAATAATGAGTAACCACACAGGAATAGTAGCATTGCTTTGACGCTGGGTGCCGCCAGTCTGCAAAACCGAGCGGAGAACTTGCTATCGACAAGGTATGAGGTACCGTGGAAAAGTGCGTGACTTTACGCCAAGTGTAGGTTTTATACATCGCGATTTGAACGTGGAAAAGTTCTTCACGCAACATTTCTTGCATACTAACCGTTTATACATGAGGCCCCTGCTGTGCCATGAAAGCCTAGCATAATGAGTAATGCCCACATTGTCCTACACAGTTTCGTTCAGGATGATGCCCACTCCATATTTATGACTGTTTGCTTGGCTGGAGTACAAGAAGACTGTATTTCTGTAATCAAGACGACCCTGTCCTGTCCATCTTGTCTCACTTACTCCTAGAATATAAATGTTATATTCTTCCATCTCTTTAAGTGCCTAATCAAGCTTCCAGCCCAGTGCATATGATCCAGGTGGCTACTCTTGTAAAGTTTTTGGCATTGAAGATCACACTCTTCAATGGTCGGGCCTCTTGACAGCTTTGGTGCAACTTGAATTCTCTGACGCAATAAATGTATTGGAATGGATTGCAGCAATAGTTTGTTTTACAGGGTGGGGTTATAGCCCTATGCCCCAACCAACTTCCTTTTTCAACCGGAGTTAGGACTGGCTTTGGTGGAGTTATATAGTAAAGCGTGCAGTATAGCAAACATAATCCGGGATGGTAGATTTAATTACTGTAGTTTAATGTGTTTGGTAATTATAATTTCAACTTTAACATTTAAATCTCTGCAGCCTCAAAATCTCAAAATAGTATAAAATTAATTCAATTACATATTTCTTTTTCTTAGTGTTTATCATATGTAATAATGATAACAAAATCACATTTGTATCTATAGAACACTTGAAACTGCTTAATAAATATTCAATGAAGAACAAATGAAGCAGAAGTGCAAAGTTCAAAAACATACAAAAAAGCTGTTATAGTAGCTATATATAAGATATCAGAATAAAAGATATATAAGTATATAGAAAATAAACAGAGCTTTAACTCATCACAATAAAGCAATACATCAAAATAATAGTGTTGGGGTCCTAGGTGGAAAATACTCTAATTTTAGAGGACTAAACCAGCAGGTGTCTATACACTGTTTACATGAATGGATATCACTGAAAACAAACTAGCTCTCCAGCAATGTGATGTCATCAGGGTCATAAAAGACACTATTGACTTCAATGAATGTCCTTTACAGAGGCTGAAAATATGTTTAAAAATTGGAGAAAAAAAAAGAAAATGAAACTGAAGAAGGTATGTTTATTCTCATTTGGGTTCTGAGTTTCTGACTATTGATGAACCAGGCACTTATGTCACTTCTGGTACTGAATATACCCTTTCCTATGTTCCCTTCAAGATGTTCTCCTTAAAACTAGCAGAATTGTCACATCCTTTGCAATAAACATCTACCACTGGGGTAAACAAAAATTATTTAACAAGATTTGTATGACAAGGTGGTCCTGGGCTATATGAGTCCTCTTGTGGTATACCAGCTGGGCCCATTACAGTTGGAATGGAGGATGCAATTATCTATCTGCTCCACAAGACTTATACTTATTCTCAACTGAACAAAGCTGGTAGCACTGTGAGAATTATGTTTTTTGATATCCACGCCTTCAATATCATCCAGTCATCTTAATTAAAGAGTAAACTCAGATATACTGTATGCAGATAGATGAGCCTATGGTCCTGGATAATGGGCTATATTTGCGAGACCTCTGTTTTGCGAGGCTCGAGTTTCTGATAAAAGTGAGCAACGCTAAATCGCCACAGAAGCAGTCTTATTTCCTTTTCTCTACACTCTGTACACCTTCAAGCTACAAATATAACACCAGGCCATGTCACTTCCAGAAATTCTCAGATGCACTTATGGGGTGTGATGGGGATGAGAGAGAGTATAGGAGTTAAGCGATAAATTTGTTTCTTGGTGCAAAGTGAATTGTCTGCATCTTAACATCAGCAAAAACAAAAAATGTTTTTGACTTTCACTGCATCAAAAAGCATCTATGTCTGGTCTCTATTCAAGGAGTGGATGTAGAGGTGGTTCACTCCTACAAGTACATGGGGGTCCAAATTAATTATCGTGAGTAAAACAGAGATGGAGGATAAAAGTGCTAATGTAAGTTAAATGTTAGATAGTTGATGTCTAAAACACAAACAGAGTCAGCAGATTTCATTGTAAAATCAAAGTGCAAAAAACTGAAGACCTGTCACCCATTGAACATTTGTTAGTGTAGGGCATGAAAAAGCTACCAGCATCAGATTTCTTAGACTACTCTGTATGGCTATATAAAACTTTACAGGAAAAACAAAACATTTTGTACACAAACCAGGAAAAGCCTAGACAACACCAGGGTCCAATAGATATTAGCCAAAACAACCTCTGAGGTGGCAGAGCTTCAGCTGAGTTGACAGATTTGAAGGGCCATGTTACATTTCAGAAATAAAGTTAAACTGGTATGTGAAAAAATATGAAACCTTCTCCGAATCAGGGAAAGGTGGAAATGAATGGGTAGATGAACTGCAGATAAGGAAAAAGAGACATTTTCTGTGTATGATTTGTTTGAGTTGAATAAAAAACAAAATAATAAAAGATAAACATTCCTCAAACAATAAATGTATAACCTAAAGTTAAAAAGAAAGTCATTTTAAAGATGAACTTTATTGCTGATTGTGATGGATTGCAGATAGGTTTCAAGAGGTTGTGCTCCATTCAGCATTTGATTTTTTCAAGGCTAAAGGAGAGTTCTAATTAAACAGGAGTACCATCCACATTACAATGAACTCAACCCAAAGCTACAAATAATATGGTGAAGAAAATTTATGTTGGCAGACAACAGCTTAAGGCCAAGGAAAGATCCTTAAGGACTCTTCGTATGACTGCAATTGGTGTTGAGCCATGTCTGCTGTTGTAAAAACTGATAGATTCTTGGCTCTCACTAAGGCAGGACACGGTTTGGACAGTAAGAGATACCCAGGGTGTTTTCTGTGGAAATATTTGACTATATTTTGAATTAAGATCTAATTAAATTATTAAGCCGATTTGCTTAGACTCTAATGTCATAGGTAAATCATTAGTTAGTCTAGGTACTGCAAGTTCACAAGAGTGCTGCCTATAGATGCCAGAATTATTGTAAAGTTAAGCATCTGTTGACCAGGGATGCGACAATATACTGAAGAACACTAAAAGAAAGCATAAGGGACAGATTTCAATAAAATTGCTAAAAATGTCAGGGTCTATAACACACTTTATGAATAATGGGCTTACAGAATGGTGTTATGATCTGGAGTTTCCTCAAGGCAAAATAAGTGAGACCTCCAAAACAACTAGGGGCAAGCCAGAATCTGTACTGGTCTGTGTGTCAGAGAGAACTTTGACCTCAGCCAGACCCCTAAGGCCTCGGCAAGCTTAAAAAAATGGGAATCTGGCAAAACCAACCATAAAGGTTACAAATTAGAAGCAAAAGTCCCACAAGGAGGATGGTCACTATCAACCTCCATCTTGTGTACATAAAGGGCAGTCAAGAATCTTTATAAATCAAAGATTTATTTTAAAAATATAAGTATACAAAAAGATCAGCAAAGAGGCACAAAGGAGTTGCCTAACAGGTAATCCAAAGCAAACAAAGTTCCAATAGAAATCAAAAATCAAATTCTAAAAAAGACACAAAAAGTCACATGCCAGAAACTCCAACAAGAAAAGTTTGGACATGAGCATCAGTAGGCTTTGCATCCTAGGAACCAAGTTGCCGAAATATTCTATAACATTTCAGTCATTATTTACCACTCTGATGCTGATCTTTCAGGTCATAAAATAGGTCATTATGATAGCAATTAACGAAAAGAATTCATAATTAATTGCAGAATTACAGTATTTGAGGAGTGCCTCTTGCTCTTACACTAATCGTCATGTCATAACAGGCTTAAGTTTTGAGTTTGATGGTTTTCTGTTTATACGTTTAGCTCTTGACCATCGTCAAGAAACTGTGACACAAAGACACACACATATCCATCACTGAGATATCAATGTTTTCAGTATCAGGAATCCTAAAAGTCAAGATCTGTCAAAACCGGAGATCGAAATATTTGATCGAATCTAAAGCTTTCGCCTCCTCCATAGACAATAGGGTATGGTGGGGAAGACGCATAAGCAAAACAAGTGATTCCCACTCCTGAGAGGGAGCCCTAGAGTGATGTTGTCAGGGTGGTCCCACCTCTTAGGGCTCCACCTACAAAGAACATAGAATAGCAAAACATTTAAAGAAAACAACAACTATAACATCACATATAAAACCAACAGAAATAACATAAACACATGAGTCATAGCAGTTCAAAATAAACAAAAGCAACAATAAAACATAAAATACATAACTTTAAGGAGATACATAACTAACTTTTGAATCAGCTGGTGCAGAGCGTTTATCTGGTCATGTATTTATGATTATGGAAACAATTGGGACTATTTGCTTGAGTTTTGATATGTGCAGTTGTAATGGAACTTAGCACACAAGTGGTTTCCCTCTTTTTAGCAATCATCCATTAATGAAGATGAAATTGGTGCAAATTAGTCAGTGGAACTTAAAAAGGGAAGGGCAACAGGGAGGGATATAAGAGGATCATGAGCAGGATTGGTGGATTTGTTTACATTTTGTTTTTATTTTATTGCAGGAAAGGCATTGAGATTTAGTACATTCTATAGAACAAATTGCTAAAAGGGTAGAGTACAGAATTACATAGGTGTAAACCACAGAAAAAGAATCATCATGTTCATATGGCCTCTTTCATTAGTTCTACCATAATATATTGTTGGCTGAAGATAGCTGGTCTCAATAACTTAAGTCAATGTTACATTACGTGACTTTTATCAGACTTGACAGTGGCAGTTACTAAAAATTGATGCACATACTAAATTCAAAGACTATATGATGACTTTCCAGCACAGTTTCACAATGATAGCCTGTCTGACAGAGCTAGTACTGCATGAAGGGTTAACAGGTATTGCAAATTCAGTTGCAACCTCTGCCCTTTTTTTCCATTCTGTCATGGTACATTAAATAGATGACATCACATAGATAAGCCTCTCTTCTATTTTTGAAGTCTAAAACACCTGCAGTCTTTATTCTTCATCACTGCATTATAAGCATTGTACTTCAGGTGAGCACTCACTAGTCATCAACTCTCATGCACATATGGACCACCCTAAGACTTAAGACAAAATCAAGCCTATTTTGCTGATACATGCTGCAACTTCCTCTGAATCACTAAGACTATGTAAAGGCTGCCTGCCGAAAAGTAATCTTAAGTCAATTCATTCTCAGAGGGAGCCTTAGCATGCAGAGTTAGGCCAGTTCTCAGCCATAGTCTGTTAAGGGTATAGCTAGCTCAACAAGGACTGCAGTCATATCATGGAGCTATCCACTTAAATAAAATTTCCTATTAAGTTTTAAGGAACTTTTTATTTATTACTAATCAAAAGATGGTAACAGGATTGTCTAATTTCGATGCCAGGAGAAACATAATTAATTGTAACTCAAAGGCTAGAGGGACATTTAATTTTATAATGTTTCTATTGTAATTTGATGCTTGCAATTAAGAACAAGAAAATGATGGAGACTGTAAAAGTAAAAGTCTTAAAGGCCCTACCAGCATGGTTTCCAAATGTAGACCAGATGTAGTATATAACCGCAAGACTAAGCAAGAAAATTAACATGGTCACAACTTTGAATCAGGGGAATTCATGGATAAGCTAACATTTACAAATATAAATAAATGTGTTGAAGTCACCAAGAACAATCAAAGAAAAGAAAGTAATAGAGTCAGCAATTCAGTCACAGTTTTAGCAAAAAGGTAAAAAATATTTAGTCCTCTCTATAAATGAGAAAGTTGTAATTATTTAACGATGCTGTCACACATTTCAGATTTTCCTCAAAAGTGTTTAGTAAGTCACAATTACTTTGTTTGTGAAGATCTTCTTTGAAAATCCAGAGCAGAAACATTCAATTTTAGTGAGATAATTTTGTTACATCACAAATTACTAATGCTCTTTCAGGAGCAAGTCTAAAATACACAGACTGCATCTGAAAACCACAATACTGCAGTCTCTCATAAACAAAAATATCAAGTTCCAAGCAAGCCGTTCAAAAGTGGCTTTGGATATGTCCTCTACTCCAATAAAAACAAAATAATGTTATATGGGAAATGTGAGGTAAATTATGTATCAATAAGGAAAAGGTCCTTATTAAAAAAATATGTTGCCTGCAATAAATAAAACATCTTTACACTGCAATAGAATCTAAAGACTTTAAATATAATTAAGTTTATCATTTTATATCTTTTATCATCTCAAAATTAGAATCATTTAGAAGTGTTAGCCTTCGCATTGGCTGCAGTGGAGCAGCAGGAGATGATTTTGAATTGTGTTAGTCATGCAGTTCCAAAATACAGAGGTTAATGAGAAGCCTTCTGTGGTAGTACCTACAGTAACTAATATGATTTGTGCATCAAGCATATAAATGATCTGCATGTCACTATAATGAATCTTTTAAATAGCCTTAAAGACATATATAAACTATTTTTACTATAATTTAGCAAACATTTGCACTAATTTTGTAATTATTTGCACTGGTACTGATAGATTGTGCCTAGTCAACAAAGCACAAACTCAGGCACAGCAATTTGGGCTTCTTTATTACAATGTTTTCTCACTTAGAAAAACTGAGAAAATAAAAAGCATCTAAGTAAATTGCATTGTTACTTACTCAATTTAACAGAATTCTGGTAATAGGCTGCTTCTTTTTGGTTTATTTTTCAAATGTTAAAATTTTTATTTTCATTCCTGTGTTTTTGCTGTTACAATGGTGGCAAAATTACATTTCATAATTGCTGAGAATTTCTACGAAACCAACACTGCCAAGAGGGCCACTCAATGCCTAAGGTAATTTCTAAGAGTACTGTGGTTTGTGGTGTCAAATGCTGGTCTTGGAGAACAAGAACAGTTATGTGGAATCTGTATGTATTAAGACCCTAGTCATTTACTACTTTAACCAATGCAGTTTCTGTACTATGATATGTTCTAAAGAGTGTCATTTTGGTGACTCTCAGTTTTAACTGACTAGCTTTTTGACTTTGTGTATCTCCTAGTCCTTTTCATAAAATAAAAATACACAGTCTCTTTACATTTGAGTAAACATAATATACACACTAATAATAATCAAAAGAAAAAAAGATTACAAGAGACCCTGGCTAAAGCATGTAAATTCTAGCATAGTAAAATAATTCTGTGCTTGACCTTCAATTACTTTTTATTTATAATTTTTTCTGGATGTTTACACTTGAAATGGACCCTTCTCACAGTCTAAAGATTATTATTATTAAAGTATACAGTACACTTCTATTAGTACAAATGAAATACTTGTATATGTATTGTCACATCCCTCTTCCCATGCCTTCTTATATAAATGGGCTGGGAGTGCATGAGATAAATCAAAGTGGATGTAATTTGGCTTTTGACACTGATCAATAGTTAAAAACTCTTTAATCTCAAGATAAAATATTTATCTCTGTGAAGTAGTCTAAATTAACTACAAATACAAACAAAAATAATTAATCATGTATTCACATTATTTAATATGATACACCTAAATCATCACTGGTGTTGCCAAAGAGTTTTAAAAGTCAAATAAGTAGTTCAATAGAGATCATCCATCTGTAGTCAAGGGTTTCAATTCAATTCAATTAAGTGCAACAGTATTGTATAAAGTACCACAACAACCGTAATTGAATAAAAGTAGAGACACCTTTCTGGAAACTTGTTCAGGCAAAAGAAAAATTTGCCAATGAAAAAACAGCTCAAGATAAAATTTTAAAATATCTTATAATATGTGTACTTAAGTGTTAAAAGTGCAAGTAATCATAGAATCTCTGCTTGTTTTATAGTCAAAAAAACGTCTTACATGTTTTAAAACAATTCAAACTACTATTTGCAAGTGAGCTGTACTACAATAACTAAAGTATGAGCCAAGTAACTGAAACCTGAAGCAGTGGCATTCAACATGAGCAGACATCTTAAATAATGTATTCTTATTCAGTGGGGTAGGTGCATAATAGTGCAGGCATGCTGACTTCCCACTTCTTAAGAAGGAGCTAATGTATTAATGTATAAATCTTCCTATGTTAGGTGAATTTTCATAATGTTAACCTCTAATTACAATTAATTTAAACAGAAAACATTTTTGTTTAAATAACACAGAAACTACATGAAACTGATAGAACTGGTTTCATAAAATTAGTCATCAAGACAAGTAGTAGTAAGGCACTGCCCTTCAGTAATTAATGCTTGATAAAATTCTTTACCTAGATTTTATCACATCTAGTTTCACATTCAAATAATGACATTTCAGTTATTCTTTCCCGATGTCCAGGATAATGTGAGAAGACACGTGAGCAACACACATGGCATGGTATAGCAAGAAGGTTATCAGTGCCATTGTCATTTGTGAAGTTTATTTCAAAGATTTGCAATTCAGCTGAGAGAGTGAAACTACCAGAGAGATGTACAAATGAATGCTGTAAGTCAAATTAGGGAGATGGGCAGAAAACATGTGAAAGACACATAAGCAAGTTATTTTAAAAGTGCTGATGTGTGCTTGACTAATATGGTTAAAAACCCAAAGTCTGTCATAACGATTAGAACAGGTGAAGGTATTAATAACCAGCCAGTTTTTCTTGTAGTTTCCCATATCTGACATGAATTCTATGAATATGTAATTATGTGAGTGTTTATAATGACAAATATCCAGCACTACATCAGAAGTGCCTTGCTATGCAGTCAACATTACTTCCTGGATGGGGCATCTGTGTGTCAGCATTCTCCACTTGGCTGTGATGTCTCTTGGCTTCTCTCTGGCTTGGATATGTACAGTATGTATACAGGATTATGCATTATATTCTGGGAATGAAAGTTAAATACAAATATCTGTTCTTCTACCTATTCTCTCTCGTAATTATTTCCACCATGGGTACAAAAGGGATTATATTGGTTCTAGTCAGTTCTGCATCCAGAAACACATCCCAGGGCAGAAAGATTAAACCCTGTTGGATACAAATGGTGTCTGAGCCATAGCCATTAACGGGCAAATACACTTCAGTTTAGCATGCAGATAAGCCCCACCCTGTTCAGCAGGCTGCTGTAAAGAGAATGCCTGAATGTGTCAGGATTAGCTGTGAAATCACTGAAACTGGAATTACCTGTGACTAACATTCAGCCATGCCCCATTCTACAGGCTGACAAACTGTACTGAAATGACTACATGGAAGCTTGGGTGGTAGTGCCAGCAGGACACATTTGAAAATTGTCTCAGATTACGCAAATAAAGTGGGGGAACCTGTATTTTAATATAACTGACTGAGTGAAACAGTGTGTATATTGGTGTAGCCATTTGTTTTCTGGTTTAATATTGCAGTAAGGACCAAGAGACCCTACTGTATGTTACAAATACAGTGGATTAGTTTGGAGACACTGTGCATACAACAGCTGTTGATTGGCCAGGCACAGTTTATGTAAGAGTGACAGAGAAAGAAAGCCACAGTAAAATAAAACACATATAATTTTAGCTAGAGTTTGCAAGAAGGAACATGAGTGACTCTGAATTTGGCAGGGAGAAGGTTCTAGGGTCTGACAAGATCAAAACTGAACTTGGCCATCAGCCTAAACACCACATTTTATTTTAAGCCAAGCACTGCACATTATCAAAGAAGACAACATCCCCACTGTGAAGCACAGTGATGGCAGCATCATGCTGTGGGAAGCTTGTCTACAGTCCTGGAAGGCTTGTGATTATGGGGTTAAATTTAATGCAAAAAAATTCAGGGAAATTCCGGAGAAAACACCTGATGTAGTCTTCAAGAAAACTAATTAGTTTTCCTACAATACAATGACCTTAAGCCTGAAGCCAAAACTACATAGCAATGTCACAAAAATAACAATGTTAATGTTCTGAGAGGCTGAGTCAGAGTCCAGATCTCAATCCAATGCAGAAGGTGTGGCTGGATTTGAAAAAGCTGTTCACTATGATCCCCATGTAACCTGACATAGATTTAACAGTTTGCAAAGAAGAATGGAGAAAAATGGCAAATTCAGTGCTAAAAGCTGCCAGAGCTACATCTACTAAATATTGACTTGATGGGAATGAATACTGTGAGCAGTCAATAGCATAAAATTTCAGTTATTTACATTTTGGGATTAAGCTACCAGAGCAATACATAGTGTCATCTGTTAATGTTAAGAATAATAATATTTATGTTTACCATCCAAAATATTCTATATATACAGTACAGTATACATATACTGTATATACTGTATGTATAATATATGTGCTGTATATACAGTATTCATGATAGAACATATCTCAATTTTTTTAGATGGCACTTCTGATTCTTCTGTAATAAATGAACTACAGTGATTCCAATTTTAAAACTACTCTGTGTGCTAAACTGAACTTACAAACTGTGAATTGAAACCAACTCAAGCAGCTTTTTTCATTAATAAGTGTCAAGCACATTTATCTCTGACAATGTCCTCTGCATGACAAAAGACTTACAATTAGATCAATCATGTTTCTTTTTTTTTTTGGTGATTCAAACTTGATATATAACTCTTTGCCAGTTACATTTAAAGAGCTAATTTTTTCAAGATTATCATGCATGACAATAAAAGTTTTTAAATGTTGCTCAAGCAGAAAATTACATTTCAGAGACCCTCTTCAGGCAGCAATGGAAAAGAATGCCACATAGCTAAGTGACATGTATCAGTGCATCACTAGCAATGCAGGACACAGGAGGTGAAGACTGGTAGTATGCTGTTTGCATAGGGTTTCAAACACCACCAACATATACAAATGGTAACAGTAAAACTTTCAAAGAGGATTAAAGAATTCTTTAAGATACACTGATTTTACCTGCCTTATGAAAAGAATCTTATGTTATATTCTTGGATATTCTCAGCAATAACTTAGTTAGAACATGTTTTAAATGATTAAAAAAGAATACTCATAGTATTGTAAATGGATGTAAAATTGATTTTTTTAATTTTTTAATAAACTGAATAATATTGCTGAATTGCATCAATATAACTTTCATGAATAAACTAATATTTTAAAGACAGTGATAAAGTTAGATGATTAAAGCAAACTGAATAATTGTATGATGATGTTTGCTATCAGTTCTTAATTTATGCTATAAAAGTAGGGAATATAAAATTAATGCTAAAAATTGTTTGAGACATTCTGTCCTACTTCAGTTTGATATTGGTGTTCAAGGAAGAATTTTGTTGCATGATAATGTATTATCCTTTTGTAAGATGAAATGCACTATATATTGTACTGCTATAACAACCCTGAAAATTTTGTTATCTTAAAAATATGAAACAACACAGCCTTCATATAAAATGAAATTGATCTCAGTGCTGTTTAAATTTTGCTACATGACTTCAAATAAATTTTCAGGTTCCCATATTGCAGGATAACCTCCAGATGTAGACAGTACCCAATGAAATTTCATTTCTTTCCAATATATAAAACTTAATTGAAGAAATATGATGTGTAAGTAATATAACAGGTTTGTGTCAGCCATGCCTGAAAATGGTTATCTCTTTTATTACCCTGACATTAAAGTGAAGGTGAACTTGTGTGCATGCATATGAGTAGTGCTTTGAATTGGTCTGATGTCACGGCAGGGCTAATTCCAACCCAACCAGCCATTACTGCTAGAAAATCCCAATCCCTGCCTCCAAGCCCAGAAAAATGAAAGGATCGATAGATGTGTGGATCAGCTTTAAGCTGCAAATTAAAAGCCTCAGTGAGTAACAGTAGCTAACTGGATTTGTAATAAATGCAGCAAGGAAATGTAAGATTACTTTATAAACATATTCGCAAGATTTACTTTGATTGGCATGCATTGCTGATTTATAAAATAATGTAAGAACAATGTGCTATATTAGCAGGGAGTTCAGTGCTTTTTATTTTTTTTCATATCTATAAGATAGTACCTTTTTATCAAATTACATGCTTACAGTGTACGGGCAGGTTAAATGAATTACTCAGAGGTGGGATCTGAACCAGTTACTAATGCTTCACTTTGGCACATTGCCTCATAATAGAACTGCCAGTATAGCATCCATGTTAGATTGCCCTCTGTATTGTGGTTTATGTGCAGACAGAGACCACAAAAATAGGTTTGTCCAACATGTCTATAGGTGCTGCAAAACATAATATATAGGGTCTCATTACAAGCATGCCCTGTAATACAAAATATACTTAAATTTAAACAATAAAACAAACACTATTATTAAAAATGAAATGCTGTAAGAAGCCAAAGGAAAACCCTCACCTCACAGGAGCCATTACAGAACTTAAAGCACACCAGATGCATGTGCCCCTTTTCCCTTTAGGAATATACCATTTCCATGACAGGGGGTTTGATGATGTACCTCTAAGCTCTACAATGACACTTTTTATCAACAATCACAAGACTTCTAGGAACTCAATTATCAAAAAATTCCTGGGCTTTTAGCCCTCACAATCAAATTACAATAACAATATTATAAGGTGGATGATCAGCTAACGGTTTTGGTTAATAATTCCTTCCTAGCCAGGAGGCCATAGTGGATGACGGGGAGATTGTCTATTCAGAACAATGTATCCCACATCTCAATAGATGGCAGTACTCCTCTGGCATGGACACACTATAGATATCCACAAGTATCCATGGGATTCATAGTCCTGAGGACAACCTAGTCAGGGTGCCATCAGAGGGCAGTCCCAAAGTAGTGTCAGGAATCAATCTAACATGCACTTCTTTACAATGTGAAAGAGTCAGTGTGTGCTTGGGGACATATGGAGAGTATACAAATTACCCACTAAGGTCCTTGGAGTGGGGTTGCAGAAGCAATATAAGCCAATATGACAAGCTCATTTTATAAAGCCATTCAAAGCACAGAAAATCTACACGTACATTGTTAATATCTCGAAATAGCATATACTTTAAATTGCTTTAAGTGGTGAAGTGTTTACTTTAATTGACAGATGCTTCTGTCACCTGAGGTTTTAAATCTGTTTATCCAATCTTTTAATTCTCTGGTCCAAGTCAAAGGATTTTTTTCAGTTGGCATATACCTGTTTGCTCGTAATAGGCCTTTAAAAGAGCAGTTTGGGTAAAAAGATTACTTGATCTTGTAGTTGTATGTTCTGATCTAAGTTATTTTCTGAACACAAGTTGCCAATCAATCTAAATAAGAAGGAACAGACACTTCTAAACACAATTTGTGAGGTATACTGTATAGCTGAAACTAGATGATTTGTGGTTAACAATGAAATGTTGATCTTGCATCACACTCTCTAATCACTTTCTGAGACAAGGTATTTTAGTTACAGAGAACCACTGGTTTTTTTTAAACATGCAAAAATGTTCAAACTTAACTTGTAAGTATAAATGTATTCTCTACAGCCCACAAAGTGCTAACTATTAAAATTCAAGGTAACAGGCTCTGCAGGAATGCAAATTGCCAGATGGTAAACACAGTTGATGGTCTGCTAGTCATTTGAAGTATCTTCACACCCAGCAAAACCGATTGTGACAGATGACTGCTTTTATGACTTTTCTGTCAGAAAACACATGATGCAGAAGAAGTTTGATCTATTTTCTCACATCCCTGCTCTGCTACTGAGAAAATTCACTCCAGCATCTTAAAATCAGACACAGTTAAGACAACTGCACTGTTAGTCAAGCTGCAATAATAATGTTTCTCAAGAGCTGATAGGCTAATTTGATACATTTCTTTAATTTTAACAGACAAGTGTTAATTTTATGGAATATATAGTTTCATCCCCAACTCATATATTTTTTAAGTACTCTTTTTTGTCTTTTAAATATTATTCTGTAATTTGTGTTTGTGTCTTCTGTATAATTTTAATATCATTTTATTATTTTTTAAATTGATGTATTTCTAAGTTCTGCATTTTATGATACTTGTTTTTAGTGAATTGAGCCCAGGGTGGGAGGGCCTGTGGGAGGGCCCCCTGATGATTCAGATGTGAGACCACCTCCTGGCATATGTTAGCCTCCAAAAGCCTCAGGAGCGAGGCGGATTAATATTATCTTTTATAGGGACCAGAAGACAAAACATAAGTGATAGTCGAGCCTAATTCAGAATTCAAAACACAAATCAATACTCCAAACTTGTCCTTGAAAAAGGTGTTGCAAAATTTCTAAATAATCTGAATTCACTCAGAAGCATATACTAATTGAACAGGGTTTTTTGGTTTGCTTTCAGTCCAAATCCTTACTCAAAAACAGGGAGGAGGTCAGGAAAAGTTTTGTCAAGTCTCGGAGAAGATAGAGGCTTCACAGCATCTCAGGGTTTGCATGTCCACGGCATGCATGCCTGGTTCATGTAGGAATTGCACAAATATCCAGATGGGCAAGGTCTGTCACCTGACACACCCTGCTGCTCTTGAAAAGTATTGAAAAGGCAATACAAATTGGGACATTGCCTAGTTTAAATGGAGCCATACAAGGTTAGCTGAAGTCTTGGGCAAAAATGTAAAAAGTGAGAAGTACTTCCAGGAGAGAATGCAACTGCATGAGAGAAAGAGAGGTTGGGGAACAAGACACATCAGTTGGCACTGGGTCCCTCAATTCCCCTTCAACATATGAAAACTGAGGAATGGACACTAGAGGTCATCTTTTGACTGGGTTGGGTGTCTGGCTAACCTTCAGACCAACGTGTATAGTAAAGGTGAAGAGGTGAGCAGGTGTTAAAGCCGCTTGTATTTTTATGTAAATAGCTTTTTAATTTCTTTTTCCCTGAATATTTAAAAAAGGGGGAAGAAGGAATGACATTTGCTGTTTATATATATATATATATATATATATATATATATATATATATATATATATATTTTTTTTTTTTTTTTCATTTCTCCTTGATTATTTCTTTTGGAAAAGATGAAGAAGACATACTGTATATACTCACATATAAGTCAGGTCTTGAAATCCGAAGATCGATCATAAAATCAGACCCGACTTATACAACCAACCAACCATTTTCTAACCCGCTGAATCGAATACAGGGTCACGGGGGTCTGCTGCAGCCAATCCCAGCCAACACAGGGCACAAGGCAGGAACCAATTCTGGGCAGGGTGCCACCACCGCAGGACACACACAACACACCCACACACCAAGCACACACTAGGGCCAATTTAGAATCGCCAATCCACCTAACCTGCATGTCTTTGGATTGTGGAGAAACGAGGCCAGAGGAAACCCACGCAGACACGGGAGAACATGCAAACTCCACGCAGGGAGGACCGGGAAGCGAACCGGTCTCTAACTGCGAGGCAGCAGCGCTACCACTGCGACATCGTGCGCCCTCCGACTTATACACCCATTCAAAAATACAACACTTAAATATATTATATTTATATATATATATATATATATATATATACAGTATATATATATATATTTTTTTTACATCTTCCTGCCTCCTCCAATCTTGCATCAGTTTCTCAGACACATCAAATTTTGTTTGCTGCAGCGCAGTTACAATTTGTTTTGCCACTTCAACGTCTTTTAATTTAAAACCAGCTTCATATTTTCTTGTGATGAACACTCCACCATAGATAAGGGATGCTCTTACGATAAAGGTGTATGAGGTGTGAGATACAAAAAGCATAAAACAGTGCAAGCGTCGCTTCTGAATAGTTTGGGTATTACAAGCGTGGTCACGTAGGCACAATACATAGAAAAAAAAAGAAAGTGTGCTCCATGGTTACTCTCTCAGGTGGGCGTTAGCATATCATAGTCTGTTGGACCAGTAGCGTGAGTTTTCCAAATTTGACTTATAAAACTGACATACGGAAATTATATGGTAAAATCAAGTCCTGACTTTTCTGCAGGAGAACTTAAACGCAAGTATATACGGTATTTCTTTTTGGTGTAAATTGTTCTTTTTTTGTGCAAGAGTTTGTAACTATTTTTTTCCTTTTCTTTTCTTTTCCTACTTTTTTGTTGGTACAGGAAGAAGAGAAAGGGTTGTATTATTGTGAATATTGTTATTATTTTTTGCGTTGTGTGTGTGTGTGTCATTAGAACTGGTTTTATTTAATGACACCCCATTAGTTCTATCTATCTGTTTTATTTGTGAATTTCATTTTGCATTTTTGTTTGAAGCACCTGTAAATAAAGAACATTTATTTTTCTTTGCTTCTATAAATTTGTTTCTGTGTGTCTCTCTGCTGTCACCATTGATATGTTCGTACATGAACTACAAGATCCCAAAGTGTAGCATGGTCCCAATTCCCACTACACAAGGTCTCTCAATCAGATGATCTATTCTCTTCCAAAGCAAAAAAGTAAAACATTAAAAACAGTATAAAACATTCATCACCCTAAAAATACTTCTCTGGTGTTGCAATCAATAATGGACATTTTTTCAAAACCTGAAAAGACACAGTCAACCTAAGGAAAACATTATTCATTTTTGCAAAAGGCTTCAGGGTTTGCTTAGGAGATGACATTGTTTTTTGTTGACTCATATATTCATCACTTGGAAAACTTGTAAATGGACATAAACCTGAGAAAAAAGAATATTTCTGTAGAGTATCAAAGAACTAAATGTGGAACATCTCTTGAGAATTAATCTACACTATATCCTGCTGAGAGAGTGCAATTACCAGCTGCTAGATGATGGTGCAAATTATGATTGATTATGCACTATAGCATACATTTCTTGCTGCCAAACAAGTTTCTTTCCCTCAAACAGCAGGAATTACTCTTTACATTTTGTCAGAATTAAACCTCAGGGATGAAGTCTTTGCATTTTGGCAGCCATGTAATCATAGATATTCTAACACAAGTTTTGACATAAGGTGACTTGGTTCAGTATGTCATTAATGAATGCCTATGGGAGAAATGCCTGTGGGCTTCATGATATGTTCAAGTTGGTTTTGGTTCACCATCATTAAACTAATCAGTCTGTAGATTGACAGCAGTGTGAATGAAATGTAAATCATTTCAAGTATAGCAAGTACACCATAGCCTTTTAGAAAAAATCAACTGTCACTAAATCCTGCACTAAACATTACCTCTGTAGGTAAGAAATTTGTAATTTCCTCAGTAAATGTTTGTTTTTTATTAGCACTTTGAATAGCCTAAAATGATGAAGTATGTATTTAATATGCTATAATGTATGTTACAGTATGAATGGATGCTGGAATAGTGTCATTCAAGCATAACAGGAAAATCTGTTAACCATTATCAGTGAAAATGAAGCTAGCAAAGATTATACATGTGGAAAACTCATTGCTTCATTAGTTTGTAAATAACCAGATTCATGCCACCCCTCCATGTTAAAAATAAATGGTAATGGAATTAGGTTTTGCTTGAATTATTTATTAAAAGGATCATATTCACAGACTTTGCATAATTGAGCGTTAAAGGGAATTCTACTTTTATTTTGGGGTATGTCTTTTAAAACCAGAGAGTAAGAAAAGCAAGAAACAATTTTCTTGAGCTGTAAGTAACTACCAAAATATCTACCATATTATTATTACAATATCTATCATATTATTAACACTAGAATTACCAAAGCCTACGAAAAACTTGTAATCCTGGCCCACCTTAAATCCGTTAGCACCTCTGCATCAGTGTCTTTTGTGTTGTAAATGTGTCCATCAGCACAAACAGCATCCCATACCCCACAGTTAAATTCGCAGTTGGGGAAAAATGAGGTCACTGACTACAACCGCATGAAGGTATGCAAATGAATATAATGTTGAACTAATGCAACAATGTTTTCCAAAATGTACTATACAGGTCATATAATGAATTATTCCAAATGTCATATATACCTGGGAGTCCAACTCTCACTGAAATCACTTTTATGGACAGAATTTCTAGGCGCAGCCAGGGTGTTGAAGGGGTCCGGTTTGGTGGACTCAGGATTGGGTCAATGCTTTTTGAAGATGATGTTGTCCTGTTTGCTTCATCAGGCCGTGATCTTCCGCTTTCTCTGGATCGTTCGCAGCTGAGTGTGGCGGCTGGGATGAGAATCAGCACCTCCAAATCCGAGACCATGGTCCTCAGCCAGAAAAGGGTGGAGTAGCCTCTCAGGGTTGGGGGAGAGATCCTGCCCCAAGTGGAGGAGTTCAAGTATCTCAGGGTCTTGTTCATGAGTGAGGGAAGAATGGAACGTGAGATTGACAGGCAGCATCGGTCTGTCGTGGTGAAAAAGAGCTGAGCCGTGCGAGCTCTCAATTACAAGTCGATCTGCGTTCCTACCCTCACCTATGGTCATGAGCTATGGGTAGTGACCGAAAGAACGAGATTGTGAATACTAAAGGCTGAAATGAGTTTCCTCCATGGGGTGTCTGGGCTTTCCTTAAAGATAGGGTAGAAGCTCAGTCATCTGGGAGGGACTCAGAGTAGAGCCGCTGCTCCTCCACATCAGAGAGTCAGATGAGGTGGGTCGGGCATCTGATCAGGATGCCTCCTGGACGCCTCCCTGGTGAGGTATTCCGGGTACGTCCAACCGGGAGGAGGTCCCGGGGAAGACCCAGGACAGCTGGCGGGACTATGTCTCCGGCTGGCCTGGGAATGCCTGGGATTCTCCTAGAAGAGCTGGAAGAAGTGGCGGAGAGGAAGTCTGGGCCTCTCTGCTTAGCTGCTGCCCCGTGACCCGACCTCGGATAAGTGGAAGAGGATGGATGGATCATATATACCTATGTCTCTCTTTTTTATCAGTGTGGCTTTGACATCATGGACCAGAAGATGCATATTAATTCAGCGTGAGCAGGACGCTCAAGAATAACACTGAATAAAAAAATTCACATCACAATCATTCTCAGTCCAGCATACCACTCACACCCATGTCCACAGTTTTCCCAATCCCAGTCTCATTCACGCACAAGATCTGACACTGTTTTCAAATAAAGAGGTGGTATAACAAAACAAGTATGAACATGAGTGAGAAAATAAAACTGAAAAGTAAAAATCTAACTTTGACAAGTACTGTAAATTTACACTAGCTGTTACAGATGCAAATCAAATGTATGTTTTGTTGCATTATATCGATAACACGACTACCTCAAATGGTAAATTTGGGAAGCAGCCAGTATCAAACCCAGGACCTCTAGATTGAGTCAGCACTTTGCCGCACAG
>NW_024380511.1:0-11287 GCF_016835505.1 Polypterus senegalus | reverse complement strand
TTTGTATTGAACCCTACTTTTGACACCTACTGCACGAACCTACCTGGAAAGGGGTCTCTCTTGAACTGCCTTCCAGGTTCTTCCTTTTTTCCCTAAAAGGGTTTTTTATTGGGAGTTTTTCCTTGTCTTCTCAGAGGGGTCAAGGCTGGGGGTGTCAAAAGGAGGGCCTGTTAAAGCCCATTGCGGCACTTCCTGTGTGATTTTGGGCTAACAAAATAAACTGTATTGTATTGTATTGTTGATTTCTATTTACATAAATCATTTTCTTTTTTGTATATTTTAATAAATTTGTATCTTTACATGTACTAGTTCTGTATTCAGTGATTGGTAGACTATTCTTGCATTTTGACTGGTTGTCGTAGCACTTGCTCCTGCACTCTCTGAGGAGTGCTGTGCAAGAGCATATTATATGTATTGTACTGTTCATGCAGTCACTGCATAGATTTTACTCTGTGGCCATAAGCAAACTGTTTTGGCCTTCTGTGCTACTTGAAAAAAATATGTTTGTACATAACTGAAATTGAAATTGGATAATTGTTCAAATCCATACAATAATTAATTAAGTAGTCTTACCAAAGTAAGAGAAATGATTCTGTGTTTTATCAGGCTGTTTGATCTATTTAGTGTACTGCAAAATAGCATTAGGATCTTAAGTTTGCATTTTGTTATAATCACACAGAGATCCATAATTTAATAGAAAACATCATAAAGTTACCATTTGGGAATATTCATTGTATCATGCATTATGCATGTAAAAAAGATATTTTTTTCCCTATGGGAGAATTTTTTAAAAAAATGACAGCAGCAAGAAAAATATCAGAAAATTATTTTGGCTTGCATGACCTCCCAGTGGTGTTTAACATCCACAATACAACCCACCATTTCACTTTTTTTTGAAGAGCATAAATGTGGTGTTATAGCACCTAATACCTTTCATATTAAACATATTAAGTGCAGTGGACCATATTTTAAGATGTGTCATCCGATGACACTTCATACCATGCACCAGAAAATAAGTGAAATGACAGTGTCACCTTTTTTAAGGAGTACAAATACCATGTATCCCAAAAGAGGTAAAAGTCTCATCTTCAAAATTGACTTTAATGTCAATTGAGTGTGGAGCAATGCAACTACTTACATTATGTACTGTATACCTATTTTGCAGAATTTAAGACAAATTTAATCTTGAATACACAAAGTTATTTTAAAGAATGAGTAATCGAAAAAGGGAGAATATAAAATGAATACATGAAAAACCAATGGCTCCTCAACACCCAAGCCATTTTGAAATCATAACAACAAATTTTTGTACTGTCACATTTCACTCTGCTTCTTTGGGTGAAATGTGCTGAGGGTGCAGAAGATAATAATGTGAGGGTAAATGAAAAACCTGGCATGGCTCAGAGCCTGTTCTTTCCTAAAAAGAAGTCCAGAAATATATTCAAAGGGATAGTTACCGGAAAAGAGGTTTAATACATTGTGGGCCAGCTCAGATTGAAAATACCTTTTCCCGGTTACACGGCCACCAGGAAGTATAAGAGGCATCTAGATCAGTGGCTGAATGGTTCACCTGACTTGATTTGAACACATGAAAGTTAGGTTTACTGAAAACATAGAAAAAGAAAACAAAATAGTTGCCTGTTTTTAAAAGTTGTTTGTAGCCAGGAGCCTTAACAGTCAAGTATCCCTTTGTGGTCACAAATGTAGGTGCATTGTTTCAACCTTTTCACAGCATCTCAGTAATATATAAAACATCTCAACTGAATCCACCTTCAATGGTCCTAGGTAAATCGGAAAGGGACTTTTAATTAACATCTCACAACTCAGTGGAACTCAACCATATTTGGGAAGACACTCTTGTTCTATATGTTAAATCAATCAAAACCATCGTAAAATCTTTATTGATCACACTCATCTCATTTGGCATTGTCCAAAATGTATCCTGGCAAGATCCAACTTGTGAGCATTGCCATCTAGCACTAGTTCCACTAGGCCACATGTTTTGGGATTGTACCAAATTAATATCATTTTTTACAAAAATCTTTCAATACTTATCAGACAGCCTTGGGGTCACAATCATTCCTATCCCACTAACAACTGTGTTTGGTGTAGTCCCGGATGGACTTAAAGAGGACAAGGACATCACACTTTTAGCACACAGACTAATCTTGCCTTGGAAGAATCCCAACCCAACTTCTATAACTCAGTGGGTAACTGATTTTCTGTATTATTTGAAATTGGAAAAATCTAGTCTTGGGTTAGAGGATTTGTTCAAAACTTTTTAAAACATGGCAATACTTAATTTTAAAAAATCATATAAGCATAAACATTCATCTAGGTCAGGGGTCTTCAATCATGGTCCTGGAGAGCCGGAGTGACTGCAGGTTTTTGCTCCAACCCAGTTGCTTAATAAAAAGCACTTATTGCTAAAGTAACATTTTGCTTCACTTTAGTGATTTTGAGCCCTTGTTGCTTAATTTGTCTTAAACAGCTATTTTAATGGCTCCTTATTATCAATAACATGCAAAATGACAAGAGAGAGCAGCATTTCTCCATTTAGCTTATTTACATTTACACCTGTGTGTATTTATCTGCACTATTGGGTTTAAATAAATACTTGGAAAAAAAATGAAGAGAAAAAGGAAGGACTGAGAATTACTCGCCCATTTTAGCCTTCAAATCATTTGCATGATAGAAAGGGAAAGAAAATCTAGGATATGAGAATGACCTGACATAGCAGATTTAATTTAATTTCATAGCTTGTTAGTGCTTTATTGGCAAGAATTGATTTCTAATTAAGCAACCAGGTCAGAACAAAAACCTGCAGCCATTTGCCCCCAAAGGACTGGGATTGAGGCCCCCTGGTCTAGGTGGTATAAAGATTTTTTTTAGATCTCCTCTTTTTCTCTCAGGTGGGGTTGAATTTTTTTTGTTTGGTTTTGTTATTTTTTTTTTTAAAATTCAGTGGCATTTTTCAAGATTCACTTTAAAAATTATTGGTTGTTATATAAATCTGCAAATTTTATCTGTTGAGTTTTATTCTTTGTTACTTTCTTAAAATAAAATTCATAAAAAACACCTCTTGATTGTTGCACTAAACATTTTTTGTCAGTCCAACTGATGTGTTGAAGTGCTTGGGTTTGAAGTTGTTTTGAGATATTCTCAATTTATGTTACTTTAATTTTCATGATTCATTTATTTTGATTATGACATTAGTATCTTGATTTTTGAAGGCTTTGATAAGGTGCTAGATGAACACTTAGTGATCAAACTCAAAGAAGTGGGACTTCAGGACACAGCTCAATACAGGAATCAGAGTTATGGCAGAGGAACTCTTTAAAATTAGGGATGTTGAAAGCCATGTCACTCAGGAGTCAATGTTTAGGTCACTGCTTTCTTATAACCATTGTGCCCTGCAGAGGGGAATCCTGCCTACCAAACCTGACACAGACAGACAGACACAGGATACAAGTGCAAGCAGACGCTATTATTTTTCTTGTTTTTCCTTTTGGGAAGGAAACACCATAAACAATCTGAAAAGAAATAAGTTTTTTCAGATAGACCAAACTAGGTAAAAGGGTAGATAATGTATCAGCTAATCAGCTAAAAATTTCACAAAAAATGTAAAAGCAGACAGATGAAATTTAATCAAGTAAATGTAAAGTTTTTCATGAAGTAGAAATGTTTTATTTGAACATACAATGGAGGTGTCATTATCAACAACTAGATAGTGTATAAAAGTGATGAAGAAAGCTAATAGGATTTTAAGTTAGATAACACTGTGATATATAAGTTGAGATAGATTATGCATAAGTTAAATAACAGTGAGGTCTCACTTGGGCTACTGTATACAGTTTTGCTCCCTATATTAAAAAAAAAAGACATAGCAAAACCCAGGAAAAGTCCAGAAAAGAGCAACTAAGGTGATTCCAGGACAAAAAATATATGAGCTATGAGGAGAGACTGAAGGAGATGAACATTTTCAGTGCAAACAAACAAATATTAAGAAGTGATTAACAATTTGAAAGGAATTAGCAATGTATCTCAGCTGTCACTTTAAATAAATTCTGCAACAAGAACATGGGGACACAGTTGGAAACACAGATGCTAAAAGTTTTTCTTTCATTCAAAGAACACTAGACAAATGGAATACATTACCATTGTAGTGTGGTGGAGAGTTGATTTTAGTACATTCAAATCCTCACTTTTGTTGTTTTGGACAATTTAGGTGAATAGGTTGGGGGTTGAATGGCCTGTATTAATGGTGTAATGTTCTTTGCTGAAGTTGTTTTGCTCTTCTTCTTGTTGGGTTTAGAAGTTATTTTTTGTTTGCAAAAACTCACACACTAACGTTTATATTTTCTTTGTTAAGATGCCTCACAGTATATCTCAGATTCACCACAAAGACAATACATTTGTCATACATTACTTCACACTTGGTTTTATAAACATTTTACAAATTGTAGTGATATACTATATAATCTTGTAAGGGATTTGAGACAAACACCTTTATGTTTTATATTGCAATAAGAAAATTTTGAACTTATTATAATTTAGCTCCATAACTTTGTGACAAAAGAATTTTGGGCTGCTGCTTCTGGGCACAAAATTTGCAATAAAGTACAATGGGAAAGGTAAAATGCAAATGGTTAGATTTCATGTCCATTATGCACAAAAACATCACTAAACTGCCATATCTTTGTTGATCATACTAATACAGTAATACATAAACTAAATTAGTTTGATATTTGCACAATCTTTAGAGCCCTGAGGTCATCAGTGCCATATTACTGTACATACCGCTTTGCCAAGGTTAAAATGTGATGATGCTAGTGATTCCAGTCGTAGAAAATCCCCTTGCTTGTCGAAAAGATCAAAGGGTCACACATCGGTTAATCATAGTAACTATCAAAATTTTTTTCCCCACCATCTGTCCAGTTATCATCAGCGGCCTCATGTAAAAACGGTGCAAACGACAGAAATGTTAGAAGAACTTTTCCGCTCAAATCGCTGGTATAAAACCACACTGGCGTAAAAGACACCAACTTTCCTCGGTACCTCATCCCCTGTCGATGCAAGTTCTCCGCTTGGTTTTGCAAACTGGCGGCACCCAGCACCCAAAGCAGGCACGTTCTTGTGTGATTACCATTATTTTCATGAGCCGGGTTTATAAAAACACAGAAACTAACCGCATATTGTTTATTACTGTAATGCATCTGATTGTAATTAACTCTAAAATATAATGGTCCAAGGAACAGCCATAGTATTCCAAATGCCATAACTGCTTTAGGGGGTTACCCCACTTCTCCTTCTTCTTTTTTCTTCTTTCAACTCCTCCCGTTTGGGGTTGCCACAGCGGATCATCTTTTTCCATATTTCCTCACTGCACCACTCGGAGTATTTATATCACTGTATCTGAGTGTGAATCACAGCAGCAGCTGATCGGAAAGAGAATTATCGGTATACGGCATTAAGCACACGCTGTCTCTGCCACGGCAAAACGTTTCAAAGCCTTTCCTGTAACGGACCTGTTCAAAAACAGTTTAATCCCAAGAACTTTAAATGCAGCCAATCAAGTGCTCCTTGTAGAACTGTTTGTACTTATAAGTACAATCACCCCACTGTAAACTTGCACTACAGTTATAATATCGCACAACCTGAGCCACTTTATGAAGCCGTATTTACATATGATGACTATATCATTTTTAAGGTGAAATGAGCAAAATATGTTTGTTAAATTATACAGATAAAACTTTAATTTCATTTAAATAATCTATATTCTTCACTGGGAGTGTCTTTAAGGATAGAATAATTAAACATGTAGTACTAAGATATTTCAATGTTCTTAAACGTTTTGAAGAATCGGCTTAAGCTTACAGATGGCTTAACGCTCATTACAGAGCTGATTGTATGGCATCGGTTACTTGGGGAAAAAAGCACTGACTGCAGGACGGCTACGCCAATATATATTGAATATAAAACAGAAAGATAAAATAACAATACAGCTAAAAACGCAGCGACTAAATTTCGCAAAAGTTAAATGCTTGTGTCATGAGCACGAGCGGTTAGTGTCTGCAACATACGTGGCATGCACCTGCATAAGCTACCTTACTGACATTGGCGGGCGAAGGAGCCACCGATTCTTCCTCTGCCCAGTGCCACCACAAGCTTAGAGCCGCCCCTGAGTACTGCTGCAATAAATTATTTCATCAAGTGAAACATGTTTAATAACGTGCTTTAACTCCTATCATCATGAAAATGACATCACGATACATCTCAGTATTTTAGTTATTCAGAGAGCTGTAATATCAATGTAATGGATTCTGTTTCCAGTTGGAGGAAGAGAGCCGGTTTAAGAAACAAGTAGTGATTCACACACATAGAGCACATAGAAAAATCAAATACAAAACAAAGCATTTAACGGGCTACTTTAATTACGATGTGATTTTAGAAACTGGTTAATTAAACAATTTTAGATGAATTTATGATGTTCTACTTTAGACAAAATAAACTACGTGATTAAAGTGGGAAATGTCAAGATTGAAGTGACTTTTGTGTTTTTTTCCCACCTTTGGGCTTTTTTTTCTCTGTACCCCAATAAGCTTTCATATGACACTCAGACAGTGGGCTTAAAACCCTCGGCTTTCCACGGCGATTTTTGATATGTGACTTCTTTTATTTCCGGCACTGTGCAGGAATGTGAGTTTTAAGTTTCTCCAACACGTTTATGTCACTCGATCAACTTCTTTGTTGATTATACCACGGCTTATTTGAAAAAAATAGTATGTTTTTCCTTTGCCTCCACTTTGGTATTCAGTGAAATTTTATGTTTCCCGTTTTTCCCATTGTCTTTTCACAGAAGGCGCCTTAAGGGCGATTTATATTATTTGATATTCAAATAGGTGTAATCTGGGAGGTTTTGGGGCTTAATCGCGGGGCGAGCGTAAGTTTTCACGCTTGATCGGGATTTATGTGGGAAGAACGGGAAGTTGGAGCACACAGATTCCTGCATCTGATTTTTCTGGTGTAAACATTTCGCTTTTGTCTACGCCATGTTATAATGCAGTTCTACGCACGGCGTATACGAGGCCCGGTCTAACCATGGATCACTACTGACTAACAAAACAGTGCAACTTGGCTGTTACAATCCTATTATCCATAGTGCAAATTGTATGGGACTGTCTGCCTTGTTCTTTTCCTGGTCTTCTGTGGTGACAATTGCACCACCACCACCTGATCAAGTCACCATGCAGCCACTTGTGGTGACGTTTAAGCTGGTATCATAATTGTCCGAAACCAGTTCCATCATGTGAAGCATGAAAAACCCAAAAGGACTGAGCTCGAAATATTTATGTTAAGCAGAATGCCTAGTGTGGGGTGGGTGGTCTTTTGGAACCCTGCAGATTTTTTTTTTTTCTTCAACCTGTTTTTTTTTTTTTTTTATTTGTTTTGTTTATCTGCCTGCATGGCCACCTGACCTTACCTTACCTTTTTTTACTTATTGTTTTTTTTTTTTTTTTATTTAATATTATTGCCTTTCCTGAATTGGTTTTTTTACTTGTAACTTTCTTTGGGCTTTTGTAAACCACTTTAGGGTACATTGTTGTATGAAAATGTGCTATATAAATACAGTAAATGTTGTTGTTTTGTTGGTATCATTCTCCCATAGGAAAATCAAAGAAAAACGTGGGTTCGCCATCTCCAGCGATGCCACCCTTGGGTACTGCCTCTGACTGGGAATGTAGGAGACTTTTGGGGTCTTTTTCCCCTCCCCAGCCATTCATATACCGATGACAACATATGTAGTCCAAGTAATAGCACTACTTAAAAACAAGACAGATTTTTAAAATAATGTACCCCTTTAAAGATACTGCAAGAAAAAAACTTTTATAAAGATCAGGATGACACTATAAAAACTATTTTTTGTAACTGTCAGTTATGTGATGTTAGTGAAAAAAGGTGACCGTATTAGTTTGCAAGTAACACGTTTCATAATCAGACATTTTATGCCTTTCTTTTCTTGCCATTATAAATTAATTGTATACTTGGCATATAAAGCCATCAATATACAAATTATTTAATCAGTGATTTACATATTTTGGTAATTTGTTGTATTTTAAGACAGAGTAGTTTGATTGTACATGCACAACTAATCAAAACTACAAATGCACATGAGAATTCTAATAAATTTGCACATTGCCATATATACAAAGCTATTAACAGTTAATCACACTTTCTATACAATTAGCACTCTAAAATCACCAAAACTGAAATGGTTTTAATCAGACTGTGATATGTCTCATAGCTACAACTGAGAAAGAAGTGCTAATTAATTTTTAGTTCTTGCCACTGCAAACTTGTTGCATTTATAAATGAAGTATGCATGTCATTAATTTTTGATGGAAGATGCAATTAGAAACGTTATAATGAGCTTTGGAAAATAAATGTGTATTAAATATGTATTTATTTTTCCAGAAAGTTTTTTCATATTATTCAAGTATAATTTTACTATACAAAATATTACTTATTTTCGACACCAGTACATTTTCCAGACTGGCCCAATATTTAATAAATGCATAAAAAAATTTAAAAAGCTCAGGTTTCATAATTGTTCAACTAGCCAGCATTTGTGTTCCCTTTGACGGACTGCTATTCCACCCAATGTTGCCTTCCAGTTTGCACGCAATACTGCTGGCATAGGTACCAGTCTCTCAGCATTCCTGTACTGACAGTTGAAGTTTCCCAAAATTAATGAAAGAAATTCAAAGTATACTAAAAGAATCATAAAACTTACTATACATAGAAGAAGTTGTCCAATTTACATAAAAATCTGCAAAGGGATCAACACTGGAAATTATTCATTTTGAATGTCCTTTCCATGCCTCACTGTCTGTAGATTAGGTTTGACATAAATATAAAGAACTAAACAGATTCAGATTTGGATCTGCCACCACAACAAATGAGAAACAAGTGATTCTGAAGAGTGCCAATGAATAGATTTAGTAAGTTTGGGTTTTCAGCCTAAAGTACTGCATAGAATGCTGGTGGTATGTACAGTATGTGTCACTGAGACAATGCAGATTGAAATTTAGCAGGAAAGCTGTTATGCCTATCAAAAAGAATTTGGGAAGCATTTAAATAATGTACAAGACCATGGATAACTACCTATGATATCCATTATAATTTCAAACATTAACCACTTATCAACAATTACTGCATTGGATTGGTATACAAGTATCCAAATATCTAAAAGATGTGCTGCAAAGACTCCATTGTGCCTCCTTGAAAGCCTTCTGACAAATCAAGTAAGACTAATTTTCAAGTAAGGAAGACAGACACTTGTAGATAGAAGATATACTCAACAAATTTTAAAAATTTATGGCTGCCCGAGTTGAGCCCATTTGTACTTATGGACAAAGGCCACAGGAAAACGAAAGAGAAATTATGTTACAGGCAGCAAAGACTATATGACATTTGGTTTATCACATACCTAGAGCAGCATTGCCAGCTATAAAATGATCCTCTCTGCATAGAAGCAGTGAAAGAAGCGGTGTTGGAGCTATAGAGGTGGCCATCTCAGCTGTTCTTCTTCCTGTACTGATGCAGGAACCAACAAATGGCCACAAACTTGCTTTGTGCCACCCCACCTGACCAGGCACTGTGCAGAACTCTTGTGATGCTGGAGTGAAGGCAGGTTCCCACCTGTCGCTGAGACCCATTGTATCAAATCATCTCAGATAAAGCCTGGTAACAATGAGGAATGACTTAAGAATATTTACGGTAGGCAGAATGCCCAATGGGGGCTCGGTGGTCATTTGGCCCTGTAGCCCCTGCAGATTTAGTTTTTTTCTCCAATTTAACTGGAGTATTTTTTTTGTTTGTTTTTTTCTCTTCTCTTAGTCATCTGACCTTATCACTAGACTTATCCTTTAAGACTTATATTATGATATTGTATATAATGATGCTACACTTTACTCATTATATACAGTATCTATGTTTTTAAAGTCATATAGATTTCTTCCTTTAATACTTATTCATGAATGTTCTTACCTAATCTTTATTTGTTTGTTTCTTTGTACTTTCTTTTGACATCTTGTGAAGAACTTTAATTATTATTTAAAATTTAAATAAAATGTAAAATAAAATTATAGAAGTTATATAAATTATGGATAAAATTTATGTTGCCTTACCTTTTACAGGACCATACCAGAAGAGATGCTATTGTGCTTCTGTATTATACTTTATACTTTGGCTTATGCTGGGTTTAATTACCTGCACATTATATTTACTTGCAACTGTATACACATACAATATGTACATCTAGATAGATAGATAGATAGATAGATAGATAGATAGATAGATAGATAGATATGATAGATAGATAGATAGATACTTTATTAATCCCAAGGGAAATTACAATTGAATAAATATATATTTATTAAATGATGTTTTGAAATTTGTTTTGAATGTTTGAAAATTTTAAATACTTATACTGTCCTGAACCCAAACTCAGATGCCAGAAATCAGACCACCTGTGAATCGAGATATGTTGAAACCAAACTTTATAGAATTTTGTGTATGAGAGTGCATGTGTATGTGGCTGGCTACAGAGTAGTGATGAGCGAACCCCTAAATTTGCTTCACCTCAGTGAGCAGTAACTCAGGCGCTATATATCATCATCAGACACTCCCATCTGCCCGTTCGCTCAAACACAGGAACATATATTGGTGTAAAAGTATAACAAAAGTGCACTTTTATTCAAGTGCACTTTTTCCATCGCCTTTTCCTGTAAGAGCAATGTACACACTCTCTATGCTGTGGTTTCTATTACACACTGAAAGAAAGAGACAATATATGTGAAAATATAATCGCACTAATGCAATATTATTTGAAACGAACAGCGCCAGATCGGGTGTGAATTTATGCAGGAACTGGAAATTCTCTGATGCGGGACCTTCCCCCAGGGAAGAAAGTACAGTGTCAGGTGCTCCTTCAGTGTAATAGAAACCAGCACAGAGAGGTGTGTACACGGCAACAAGTACACGTGTCGTAAATGTAGGAAGGACGGTCCTTGGGTGTGTGGAACTGTTAATATTTGAATGTGATGATTTTATATAGCACGGAATGAAAATCTGCACTTTAGCATTGCACCATGCAAGTTGTTGTATCAATCGCCTACTGTAACTTGCTTTTTTCTTCGGTTATACAGGTAGTTTTAATAAAAACCTTTTGTTATACTTTACACCAAATATGTTCCTTGGTTGAACACCGGATGGGGGGGGCCCT